>NW_022474689.1:110196-220657 GCF_009176365.1 Aspergillus alliaceus | reverse complement strand
CTGCTCCCTTGTCAATAAGCAGCTTTGCTACCTCCTCATGGCCATACAATGAGGCGTGTAAGAGTGGAATCCATCCATCATTATCACGGACATTGACATCTGCTCCATTGCCGATAAGCAGCTCTGCCACCGCCTCGTGCCCGTTCTCTGAGGCCCGTGAAAGTGGTGTTTTGCCCTTCGCATCCATGTCATCAACGGTCATCTCTGTCTGGAGAAGCAGCTTGACAATGCTTGTTCGACCTTCCTGCGCAGCCCAGGATAGTGGTGTGCGATATGCGTACTGCTTCAAGTCTTTCCTGCGGTTCAGACCCTCTGTAATATCGACTCCATTATGCACACTTGAAGGTGAGTTCAGAAGAGCAGCAACGACGTCTTTGTTACCGTTGGCCAAGGCGGCAAATAGCGGATACCTGTATCTCTCTCCAGGAACATGAATGTGCGGATCCTCCTTGAGCCTTGTGCGGATGAGCTCCGGGAATCCTTTGTCTGCCAGAATATAGAAAAGGCTTGCATCCTGGCTGTATTCACGGACTTTAAACTTCTCGAAAATATTATTGACACTGATCCAGTCCGACACAGGAAAATGGGACAAAAACTCATCTTGAGGAACTGCTTCCGCTGCAGCGTTGGCGTGATAGAGAACATGCTGACTGGCATACTCCAAAAACGGGTACCTTTTTGAGATCCCCGTTTGCAAGTCAGCGTTGGCCTCTGACAACACGTTACTAACACACGCACGCACTATGGTATGATTCATGTAGGAGTCACAGCATTGTTTGAGTTTCTCATGGCTTGAGCTCTCCCAATCAAATCCGAGGTCAGGCCACAATTCATGCAAACCCTTTTCTTTGAGGAGGAAGTCTCGGACGGATTCATGGATGAATTGAACTGTTGGCTGCTTAGATTTCGTGATTTCAGCAAGACCTTTTGACGAGCCGATAACACATCTCTTAAATCTGTCAAGGCTGTCAGACGCATCTGGGACGCTAACATCCGGGATTTGAGCATCGGCCAGATCCTCCAGAGACAAACCAGACCAGAGAGCATGGTAGAACTCATTCGGTTGCAAAGGCCGTTTTGCAAAGAGAATCCAAAGGATGCAAAGCAGGAGACCCTCCATGTTCTCATTGTCACGTCTCAGGATATCCTTGAACAGTTCGCTCAAATCACTTGGTATTTCCGCGAGTCTCCTTCTCAAAGCCAGCCCATTATGTCGATATTCCTTGTTCAGGATATCAACGACTAGGACGACCCACATGAAAACACCGGCAGCTTTTCTGAGCAGTTGGGTCTGCAGGTCTTCGAGAAGTACAGGGTCTTCGATTTGAAGGCGGTTTGCGACGTAGGTTGCCAGGTCTTCGCCATGACCTGACTGATCCTCCAGTGTAAGTCGGATTCCCCGGTGAATAACTATATAGGGATAATGTCGACTGGAGAAACAGATCCGGAGCAGGACGCCGTTATTCGTGGATTGTTCTGCCAGCTCTTCAAAGTATTGGACCATGTCCACAACTTGTTGCTCATCACACTCATCGAGAGCATCGACGAAGCACATAAACGAGCGTTGACCAAGGGCTGAAACTGCGCTACGAAAGAGGTCCTTAAGCACGTCCAAGGAAGGGCATCCATTCTGACCTTGGGAATTAATGTCAGGAGCATCTAGGACTGCCTGAAGATCGGGGTACCCTTCAAGCAGCTGAAGAAGCAATGATCTGTACAGCCCTAAGATAGACTTCTCCAGATATTGCCCTCGAGCGTTGAAGAAAAAGGAAGCAGTTATAGCATGCTTGTTGCGGGATTTGCTCTTCATACTCGAGTATGCGAACTTCATGATTGTTGACTTGCCCGCGCCAGGCTTGCCACTGATCCACAAAAAGCCATGATGTCGCGTTAGGTTTTGCGGATCAAGCCATGCTTGGTAGTCAGGGTGACTGAGAAACCATCGACATGTTCTGGCGAGGGCGGCCCCGATAGTTGATTTCCGAGAATCCATTTGCTCGAACCTGAGGGAATTCAGCAAGCGCTGCCGGCGTTCGTGCAATGAAAGTTGATCTGCACGTCAAGTGTGAGCAGCAATGACTCTTCCCAGGACTACTAAGCTAACTTACGAGGATTGGGCATCCAGGTAAAGTTTACATGCACTTTGGCAACGGGTAGCTCCTCGAGTAATTCCCTAGCGTATGCCGCCGCGGTTGCTGCAGCATACCTTTGCCATTCCTTGCTCTTGTGGGAATCCGAGTAGTCGCATATTCCCCGAATCGGGAGACAAGCGAGAATGTCCATTAGACCAGCAGCCTCCATTTCGAAACACATGACATCCAATTTTCGAGCAACGTTGTCCCGGGTAGTGCCACTTCTCATGACTCGGTTCCCTGAGGCGATCGCGCCGTAATGAATCATTATATTGTCTGACGTCCGTCTGCTTCGCAGAACCAGCTTCGACTGGTCGCAGCCCTCACAGCTGGCCGTTGTAGACTCATGCTCATACGTCGCGTGGAAAAGTCGATCCGGGGAGCTCGGGCGACAGTATTCAGGGTGTCCTTCCAGCTTCAGCCGTAGGATAGATGGGACTCGACTGGGGTTCAGCTCATGTAATGAACGGAGGGCGGACACAGCTGTCCCAAGCGAATGGTGAGGAACCTTAGGGATCGCTGTTGGTTGGAGCTCTCCGTCTCCTACGGCTTTCCCAAGGTCATACTGCATCACCCTTGTTCCAACGACAACGTCACCTAAGCGCACATCAGCCTTGTTCGGCACGCCACCACCAATCCCGACCAGCAAGCCCGCGCGGATAGCGGGGAAGGTTCGCTTCATATTTGTCATGACGTTCGCCGCGTTGTTCGTTCCATATTGAGTTACTGGCAAGCACGCAATGACGATGTTGTGCTGCTTGATTCTCCCAAGTACGTAGGTGTTGCTGTCCTCTGCATGCCTGGGTAGGGCTTCGTGGGTCTCGTCCAACATGGCTCGAGCTGCTGCCATCTCTATGTGCAGCGCGCAGATCCAGGCGATGGTATAATGATCGTGCCGTTGGGTGGATGAACTGTCATAGTGGACAGTCTTTTGTCGCTTTAGAATGTGACACAATCTTGTCTCAGTCTCCTCTTCATTCTGAACACCTCTCCCATCCATCTCGGCGAGATCTCGTCGGGCTAACATGGACAGGCACGACTTAACTCGGCGGGTAAACACGGTATGGGTAGATGCTAGATAGTAGAAACTTGTCTGGCAAAAGGCGTTTATCGCGAGGATATTCGGCCTTATTTGGACCTGGTAGGAAGAAGAGTTGAGATGCCGAATGCGCATCAGGCTGGCATCAGGCTGACCATGCATGCACAGCCACTACAGGTTGAGTGCGCAGCCTCTAAACTCCTGAAAAGGAGGCTGGCACGTCAGAATATGTATAGGCTTCCACAGTATCTCAAGGGTGCGTAACCCTACCGTATATTTTCTTAAGAAGCTGTCGTTGAGGGAGCTTAACTATATATACTTCACGTCCCTTCTTCCAATTCTCCTTTGTCTCTATTTTCTCTCACTTCATTAAATAGATATTGTCCAGGGACAGCGCCAACGCGACTGCGGATTTTCACCCACCCTTCTTTTTCTACATCTTCTATTCATAGTCCACCATACGATCCCGACTTGTCCACACCATATCTAAATGGAGAATTCAACATACTAGAAAAATTTCTATAAATCCCCAGCGACTTGAAAAGAAAAGGATTCTACTCCGGAAAACTGTGAATTTGAGATGCTGCGACAGCATTCAGCCGTATAGCGGGGCGTAGGTACTTTGCAGCATGACGAGGCTGGGCCGCCACGTCAACAGTTTGTTGACTGATGCAGTGGAGACCGGCCATTGGATCATTCAACTGCAAGAACCGCCCACATAGCCAACGAGATCCAGTCTATGGATGAATGCCAAGGTAGTCGTCTCTAGGGAGGAAGATTCTTCTTGTTTTAGACGACCGTTTTTTGATTTCGCTATTTCGTATAGCTCTTGGTTTAATACCTCTACTCCTGCTAAGCTCTGTAGGTCCTAGTGACAAGCTCTTACTTTTCGAATATACTGTCCTGCTCCTCGCGAAAAGATAGTTGGCTTCTGATACCGCTGTGCAAGTGGGCGCCATCGAACTTTGCCGAAAAGCCTTTTCTACGCATATATACTATAAATAACATGTTTACTACATAATATATATTGACATCATATCTATTTACGAAGGGCCTCAATATTAGCGCCTTGGTATTAAGGGTTGGGAACAATGTTTGCTCGTGACTGATTGAATGAGGTTTCAACCAGTATATGAGGATGATCGAAGTGATCTTCCAGAAGGGATCCTGGATACATGGCGAGAAGGATGCGCATGTACGCTTGGATACAGGCTATGTAAAATACTCTGTGTCAGGGGATAGTCCTTACCATGAAATACTGAAATACGTAACAAGCCCTATTGGACGCTTTAACAAAAGCGGCTTAGCGTGTTTCATACACGGGCTCCTGAAAGTATTCAAGTATATAAACATTTGCACCAGTTTATGCATCCAGCTGTAGTAGATCATATCACTAGATAATATATTTCAAAAGAACGTATGTATATCGATAAAACTCAAAAAAAACATATGTGTGTATCCATGTACATGAAGCGACAAAACGCCATGATTTCCCCATTAACTTGTCATAACTGAAGTATAGTCCCGCTTAAATCATGGTATAGTGTAACATAGGATCGTCGTCTCGAACGAGAGGGATTG
Source organism: Aspergillus alliaceus (assembly GCF_009176365.1). NCBI lineage: Eukaryota > Fungi > Ascomycota > Eurotiomycetes > Eurotiales > Aspergillaceae > Aspergillus > Aspergillus alliaceus. Next base: position 215,905 of record NW_022474689.1, on the reverse strand, counting down.
GTAGGTTTTTTTATGATCGTTCGTTTACAGAGCAGCCATGACACCCAAGACACCAGCGATACCAGCGACACCGGCGCCAACGCTGAAGGGAGTGGGCATGGCACCGGCGCCATCGCTGGAGGTGGAGGAGGCGCTACCGGCCGAGGAGGAAGAGGAAGAAGACGAAGAGCTGGAGGTGGACTTGCCGGTGGTGGTGGAGTCGGACTTGCTGGCGGAGGAAGTGGTGGAAACGGTGGCAGTCGAGGTGGGCTGGCCATTGGTGCCGGTCAGGGTGGTCAGGTCTTGGCTCAACCTGGAGCTGGCCTCAGAGGCGATCGAAGAGCCCCGGCTCTGGGCATCAGAGGCGACGGAGGAGCCCCAGTTCTCTGCACTGGTAGCCGCGGCGCCCGCTGCCGAGGTGATGGAAGAGAAGGCAGCGCCGCCGCCGGTCTCAGCGGCAGAGGCGATAGAAGTCGCGGCGCTGGCGACATCGGAGGCGACGCTCTGGCCACCGTTCACGGCTGTCTGGGCGATACTCTCAGCACCGGAGATGATGTCGCCAATGTCCTGGGGAGCGGCCAAGGCGGAGGTGGTAAGGAGAAGGGTGGTCAAGACAGTCAACTGCATTTTCAATGTGGTTTGTATGTGGACGGTTGTTTTTTTTTTTTTTAAAAAAAAAAAAATAAAATAAAATATAATAAAAAAGAGGAGTGTGGAGGTAAAGGCTGCGAGTTATATATGAGAAAAGGCAGTTATCCACTGATTAGATAGATGATAGATGATGATCTAAATTAATATTCCGGAAAATCTGGAGAGTATCGGGCTTCTTAAATAGTTTGTCTCTGCCCTGTGAATCTTGACGGTAAAACTGGATCGGCATAAAGAACGCAGTTATGGCTCCAGTGGCAATGCAATGGGATGGAGACCACAGCCGCGAATCACTACGTACTCCGTCGCCCGACTTGCGTTTCACAGCAAAGCGTGTTTGGATCCACGGCTCCACAGTAGTCTTCCGGAGGCTTCCATGTGGGATTGGATGTGGTGCTCGTTCTGTCCATCAAGTGATATCCCAGTCGGAAGGTGGAATGTCTCTTGACTTTCACTCACGCCGACTTTTCCGATGAGGTCATGCGAGACGTCACGTTAGAGTAATATTCAAGACGACGAGGTCTTTAGCACGCTTTAGCACGGAGAAGACCCTGTCCCTAGGCCAGCCTGGGACCTCGATGTGCTTTGCCAAGGCCCCAAGGCCACAATTCCCCTGTCCTGACCCACCGCACACTTTTGTTATATCACTATTTATAGCCCCCAGTATTCTCTCAAAAAAACAGAGCCACGGTCTTCCTTAGGCTACAGCCGAAATGAGAGGGTGATCGTCCACCAATCCCGGTTTTCGTGGACTTGGCATTGGTGCAGTTGGCCGTGGTGGAGATTGCGATTGAGTCCTGATTGTCGTAAGGGATGACGTTGTGTCTCTTGGCTGCATTTTCCCCGAATGAGTCCATTGGGCGAACCACTATGGACTGCGCCTTGGCTATTGGATGAGCCCTGTCGGTACTTTGTCGAGTTCAACTTGTTGGTTCTGGCGGCAAGTGGCGGTGCCTTCGAAATAAAACCCTCAAAAAAGGTTCACAACAGCAGCCAATTGTGCATGATGGCTGTGCGGATTATGTCAGATTCCTCGGCTTCTTCCGCTTCATAAAAATATCCTGCCAGTTAGAATTTTTGGCCACTGTTTCAGTTCCCTTTCCCCTCGCTGGAATTGTGCCAATTTTACGTCTGCCTTACAAGGATTAGCTAAGGACGAAAAAGTTTTAGAAAGCTCATGACGCGCATGTTCCTAGAACTAACTGCCTCTTGGAGGGCCCAGGCGTTACACAATAGAGCATCGGACAGATTAGAACCCTGGTTGCAACAATCGCTTCAAAACACAACCTGAGTCCACACCACGGGTCGTGTTTCTTTATTTAGTGCCCTGCACTGTGTAGGTTTGTTTCGTAGAATCTGTGGGGGGAGGGGGGGGGACACCCTAATGCTGTGGAAGGTAGTTTCGCATCCGCGATTTTTGCTCGGAGCCCGTGTCTCTGGCTATTCCAGAAGCATGTAACCTTGCACTGCGATATATACCCGATCGGAGAACTTTGAGACGTCCACGCAAAGGCGATGATACTCTTACTTCGTGCCAAGTCACCAACCTGTGACTTACGCTATTGTTCGAACAACATGGGTAGAATGCTAATGTAACTCGTATTTTTTTATCTGGATGAAATCTGAGACATTGTTGGGACTACCAAAATCCCGCATACTGCTGTAGAGATCTCTCATGCGAGCAATACCAACCAATTAGAGCACAACACTACAGGCCGAGCAATGAGCTTCACGTAGCCTCCCGCGGTGTTTCCGAAACTTAGGGAGCTGTAACCCTAGCTGTTTGACAAACCCATCGGGGGGCCAGGGTCAGGGTCATACATTATGTTGGGTAACATGAGCTCAACCTGACCCGTATCACATATATTGCTGTGGCAAGGTAGTGTCTCTGCGTCCATATGTTTTACTGACATCGGGCACGGTTCATCCCGTGATCTACTCTTACCCTACGTCCTGAACTATCTGCCATCTTCATGGTTTATAGGGCGAGTCATTTTTGCGATCGTAGCCAAACCCTTTCTAGTCATTGACGCATTTCCCTACACGGCTCGAGCAATACTAAAGTCAATATATACTAAGATCAAACTAAAAATGAAGACGGAATACACCGTGGAAAAAAAAAAAAAAGGCCATCCAGATGCTACGCTGTGAGATGCCTTATAACAGTGCATGATTGAAAGGCTGAAGACCGTTGTGGACCTACTATAAGAGACCAGGTTGATGGACGAACTCTTGAATTTCCATGCGATTTTTGCGTTGATTCTAGGCAGGCTTTTGGTCACCTTTGGAGAAGCGAGGTCTTCTAAGGTCCAGACATCGGAGTAATATATAGCCAAGCTACATATGTTCTGTGGAGTTTATGGACGGGTTCGATTCCTAAATGATTGTTAAACTACTCAAAAGCCTGATCGAGGACATGGTCCCAAATATTTCAATTCCTTGACTAAATAAATGATATTAGAAAACCTACATATCGACTTCCATTGCACAAAGGAGACAAACCATCCTGATAATCATGTCACACCCCCCGGAGTTTATCCAATATTCCCAAGATAGCATAGCTTCGTTAACTCCATTATCTCCATCTCCTACCGAATAAAAGTATACCATTGGTACCGAAGCTTTTATTCCTTCCAACCACGACCCCAACCCCTTAGTACGTAGCGCTTCTGACTGTCTAAGGCCAATATCTTTTATTCTTAGTAGAGAGCTCAGCTTACAAGTGAGGAAGCCTTGCTCTTAGCGTAAAAAATATTTCTTATAAACCTTGTGAACTCCCATCCTATAATCACTGGCAGGCAGATGTAGCTTGATATGGCCTTCAGTAGTAATTCAAGGGAGAATGAGATATGACCGCAGACAACCTAGTGGGGTGTTGATGTCAGAGATGAACTATTCCTGACAATGAATGTGACATACAACGAATTACAGCTGGAATCTCAAACAGATAAATAACCAAAAACGGACTGACCCCTGCAAACGAGGCCACGCTGACAAGGACAAATAGTTGGACTGTTGTTGAGAAATGGAGAAGGGGCCGGAACACTGCTACGGGATTTCTGGCTAATAGATTCGAAGATTTAATCAAGTCCCAACTCTAGGATAGATAGCCCCCAGTACAGGAAGTGTTGCGTTGCTTCTGTCTGTATACAAGATCCCAACCCATGTTTCGACTATTCACCCGGACGAAAGCAACAACACCGGGCTTCATGATCATGATGAAACATACTTGATCCAACCTAGCCTGATCATTATGATGCATGCATCGTTCTAAATCATCATGCGAACGATCATCTGCACCTAAATAATGGAGTGTTCCCCTTTCAAATCGGCATTTCCTTTGTGAGGAAAAACATCACCTTTTAGACGGTGAGGTTTGTGTGCAGTATCATCTTTGCCAATGCACAAAGAAACTTGGCTATGTCGCGTACAACCATTCATTTGAATAGTGTCGTCTCATCTAGTAATGAGCTATGGAAATGATGTCGCAACTCCTTTTCCACTCCTTTGCATAGTCAAGAGGCCGCCCTTGAGATGGAACATATCAATAAAATATTCTGTGTCGAAGAGGGTCACAAGGAGAGAAAGACAGAGAAAGACATGAGCAGACTGACCCTGAGAGGTGCCCTCAGGAAGGTCTATAATCTAGGCAAGATTCGGCCTGTAGCCGTCAACATCAAATCTCCGTCCACTTCAATTTGACTTAAACAGTTTCGATTCTAGATATCTTATCAGTCATGGCTGAGCCCTCTAGGCAGGCCGCACAAAGGCTTCAGAGGGATGCATATATCTCTACATATTTTTGCGCGAGCCAAAGAGTTGGGGTGATAATCATGTCGGCAGGTACCAGTACCACCTGGAAGTACTCGGGAACGAAGCCACTCAGTATTTTGAAGGCAAAGTCGATCTCGAATTTCTTTTCACGGTTACCATGTATAACCCGTCAATAGGGAACTATGCAAGCCAGGGAAGAATGAAATTGGCGAACCTTTCCGAACTTGTCTTCCAGAAGGATTCGGCCCAGGCCGTCTCAAGATCGATACCGATGACTTCACAAAACAATGTTTTCTTTAAGATTGCGCCCATACTGGTGGAAGCCGGTTAAGGGAGTTTCTCGACTTGAACGTGAACAGATCAAACGAAGAGTTCCTTGAGCTCATTGCACAACCACCGACATTTCAGCCTGTTCTTACGCTCCCGCCTTTTCCGGCTCAATAGTTGGACGGACGGATACTGAGCTCAACAGCTCTTGGGTCTTCGAGAGTGAACGAACCTTCAGGCGGAGTAACCGAAGTCTCAAATCAAAAAAAAAAAAAAAAAAAAAAAAAAAAAAAAGAAAGAAAGAAAGAAAAATAAAGCAATGGTCAGAAACATACCCAGTGTCTGTGAAGATCGAAGCCTGGTGGTGTGTCAGTGCCTTGTTCTTAGTTTATACTTTCAGGTTAGTGCTTTGCGTGAGCATCGTGGCGTTTAACTGAATGTCCGCTATTTGGACGATACATAAAATGACAAAAAAAAAGTTGATAACCAAAACTTCTTAAACAAAGGTTGGGCAGGATTATGTCAGTCGTTTTGGAAAGGCAACTCAGTCGGCTGGCAAGTCCGCGTCGGAGTGAATGTACTTATATGGAGTGCATATGTATGGTTAAGGAGACTTATGCAGCAGAACCAATCGATGTAGAGTACGCTGGCGTACTTGAATGATATCTCTATCTCTTCTTGTGGTGTCTTGTTGCTCTTGAGTAAGGTAAACTGGGTCCTACAAACTAAATAGTGATATAGATACGATTGTTTGAAGGTTGATATAACCAAGTAGAACTATGAATAACGGAGTTACAGGATTTTGTTAAAACCCGAGGAATACTTCATTTTCCTAATTGACCAAGAGCCAGTATTAGTTGAAGGTTTAATCTTATATATCAATATATTCACCAAGATCAGCCGCGGGTTTGTTCTTTCACCTAACTCAAGGGTCGAGGAGACATTCTTCGATAAGTACATGGCCAGCGGTAAATAAATAAGCGTGCAGAACCACTGCTAAGCGATTGGTCTTGTTTAGCTCGCTGGACTAGTTTTTGCACAGCCAAATGCTCAATGGATATGTCCTAGCCAAGGAACCCCAAAGTCAGGCTGTCGCACTGACAACTCAACCGGTATATATCCTAGCAGAAGACCGCCTTATGACGCGTTTAAAAGTCGAACCAGGCCAGTACTGGAGTCTATTCAAATTATATCCTTGTTCTCAGGCCAAAGTGAGGACACCTTCGGCTACATATCTGGAACGGTCGGGAAAATCCCGCATCCGCGCGGAGGCCCACAACCTCGTTGGCAAAGCGGGTCGATCGGAAGAATTCCCCAACATACCCAGATTGAAAGATATTAAATTAAAGTAGAGCCACCTGGAGAGGATTCTGCAGCTTGGAGTTCCGTCAGCACCTTGCCTAAAAAACAAACTGTGCAGGGTCAAACCCAATAAAACCAACGTTGAAACAAGGGAGGCTTATTCCCTGCCAAATGCGAGTGGACTGCGCCGAGGCCGAGCTTTCTAAAGCAGGTTAAGATTGGCCATGTCATATGTCTTCTTGCAAACTATGAGCGGGTCCAGGGTTGCACTATCCAGTGAAGCACAATCCCCCGAAGCGCTATCTGAGGGGTTGTGCAAGCTAAGTTGCTAGCACTCACACTACGCTGAAGGATCGTAAGGTGCCGTGACAAATAGAAAATGTAAACCGAGAATTTTTCTAGGACCAATAGAGAAGGGATTTCCGCGCAATCTCAAGCGAGGTGATTTCTGCGGAATTTAAACTCACTTGACCCCCAGTGGGTTCATGATACGCGTTGCCCGACAAGCCTAGGAGATACCACCACCACACACCCAGGGTTAATACCTAGGGCCTTTCAGCCTATTTTTGTTTGTATTTGACGGGGAGCTTCCGTTAAGCGCGCTTCACAATGTCACACGGCACCGGACATGGCGAGTATCGGCTGGGAGCGGACGTAGGAGGCACCTTTACTGATATCTGTGCCTTTACACCTGACGGGCAGATTGTACGAGCCAAGGTACCAACTACCGTCGAGGACCAAAGTATTGGTATCAAGAATGGAATCCAGAAGGTCCGGCGACAGCTGAAGGAGCGCTATTCATGGGACGGAAAGTTCCAGTTCATCCACCATGGCACAACAACCGCCACAAACGCTGTTCTAGAGGGCAAAGGAGCTCGCACGGGCCTAATTGTCACTGCAGGCCATAAAGATATCTTGGCTGTTCGCCGGTCCCAAATTCCCGGTGGTCTCGGTGCCTGGTTACATTATACACCTCCGGAGCCGATAGTACCACTGGAGCGTGTGATCCAATGCCAGGAGCGTATGTCAGTTAATGGAGAAACGGTTATCGCGGTGAATACGGAAGCACTACGTGCTGAGTTGAAGGCATGGACGAAAGATCGACCGGAGGCTGTGGCAGTCTCGCTACTCAATTCCCACTGTAACAGTGAGCATGAATCGCTAGTGGCAGATATTGTGCGGGAAGAACTTGGATCCCATGTTACTATTATCTCCTCCAGCGATGTGCTTCGGGAGGTTGGAGAGTACGAGCGAACTGTCACGACGTGTACCAACGCACTCGTTAAGCCAGTTGTCCAGAGCTATCTGGGCAATCTGCGGGACTTGCTTGCAGAGGATGGAAATACGATTCGTATCCTCAAGTCTGACGGTGGCCTGACCAGTTTGGATCTGGCGGGACAGCTTCCTGTCAATATCCTGATGTCTGGCCCCGCAGGAGGTGTCCAAGGTGTTGCAGACGTTGTGACTCGCAACACACCGTACAAGAATCTGATCACATTCGATATGGGTGGAACATCAACAGACTGCGCTTTGATCTATCAAGGGAAGCCCCGTCTTCGCCGCGAGACAGTCGTCGGGGAACTAACGGTTCGTTCACCCGCCGTGGACATCCGGACAGTCGGAGCTGGAGGAGGGTCCATTGCGAAATACATGGACATCACTGAAACAATGAGAGTGGGACCAGAGAGTGCAGGGGCAAGCCCCGGCCCTGCCTGTTACCGCAAAGGAGGTGCTGAAGCCACCGTCACTGATGCGAATCTGGTTCTGGGATATCTTCCAGAAAAGCTGCTGGGAGGTGAATTCACACTAGATGTAGAGGCTGCATTTGCCGCAGTCGATGGAATTGCTTCCCAAATGAAGCTTAGCGTCACACAAACTGCCGAAGACATCATTAACCTGGTTAATGAGACCATGTACGGAGCATTGCGTTTGGTGTCCGTGGAACAGGGCTACAATCCTAAGGACTTCGCCCTTGTTGCGTTTGGAGGTGCTGGCCCACTGCATGCCAACGCGATCGGAAAGCTTCTTGGAGCATGGCCAGTCATCGTCCCTCCCTCTCCAGGTACTCTATGCGCGTTGGGTGATGCTACCACCCGACTGAGCCATTCTCAGTCCTCGTCTTACATCAAATTACTCTCCATGACACTGCCCGAGGAGGTCAAGGAGCGGTTTAACGAACTCGAGACGGCCTGCAGGGAGACTATGCAAAGCTCCAATGGTGGCCATTCAATGGAGCTGAACATCAGCTACCACGTCGACCTCAGATACAAAGGTCAAGCGTTGAATCTGACTGTTGATTTGGAAGCGCAGGACCTCTCCCTTGATTATAAACCCTGGAAAGACTTGTTGCAGGCAAGGTTTGACCTGCTTCATGAACAGCAATTCAAGTATTGCCTTCCCAACTTTGAGCTGGAACTTATGCGCCTTGAGGTCGTCGCTGTTGACGCTACACCAACCATTGAGCTACCTCAGGTTAGCCAGGACACGCCTAATGAACCACCGGCTGACGCGATGGTGGCCAAGAAAAACATCGTCATAGACGGTCAGACTCTCGAGGCCACACTCTGGGATCGTGAGAAGATTAGCTACCGAGGCGTACGTGTTCAGGGCCCCTGCATTATCACAGAGATGGACAGCAACACACTCATTCTTCCAGGATGTTACGGAGAGATAGACGCTATTGGTAACATTCTTATACATCCAACCGATAATCGGCAGAAAGAGCAGTCGAAGGATCAAACCGCACGCGAGGCCTTGGAGACAGTTCAATCTACACCGCTGATCCCAACTCTTGTAGCATCTGCTTTAGCATCCATCCGGAGTGAGATGGACACACTGATGCTCCGTTGCAGCATGTCACCAGCGATTCGCGAACAGCAAGATGAATTTAACGTGATCACAACGGCAGACGGGAAGATGCTTGTGGGTCAATTCGGTAGCTTTATCACCCAGTTCCTTGAGGCATGGAAAGGAACAGTCAATGAAGGTGATGTGTTCATCACGAATGATACATACATGATCGAAGGGGCAGTAACGCACTTGAACGATGTGATTGTGCTCTTGCCAATCTTCTTTGAGGGCAGATTGATTGGATGGGCGTCGCAGTTTGGACACTTAACCGACGTAGGAGGCATGGTTCCGGGCAGCATGTCGATCAACGCCACATCGATCTTCGACGATGGTGTTCAGATCCCCATCATCAAGCTCTACTCCGAAGGCGTCATGAACGCCGACCTAGTTCAATTGCTCTGCCGCAACTCGCGCCAGCCCGATTGGTATCGCTCAGATTTGATGGCAATTATTGCCGCCTGCCGAACTGCTGAGAGTCGGGTTTGTGAGCTGGCCGGGCGATTCGGATCTGAAATCTACCTTGCCGCCTGTTCTGAACTGCTGCAACGTAACCGCACAGGAATGGCTAGGATCATCGATACAGAGTTTGATGATAAGCCTTGCACTTTTACTGACTTCGTTGACGATGATGGTCATGGTGTTGGCCCCTGGGCCCTAACCTGCACAATGAAGAAGATCGAGGGAAATCGGCTCCTGTTTGACTGGAGCGGAACTTCGCCCCAGAGTGAGCATAGTATCAACTTTTATCTGTCGGAGACGATGTTCAAGATGTTCATCGGTTACTACATGATTGCGGCAGCAGCACCTGGTACAGTGATTAATGACGGCTTCCATGACCTCATCGATATTTATATCCCTGAGGGCACGGTGCTGAAGCCCGTTAGGCCAGCAGCTATCTCTTGCCGAACCCACCTTTTGGGAAGAACAATGGATGTAATGCAAGCACTTATCGGCCAGAAAAACAAGCTCTATGCAGCAGCGGCAGGTTTCAGTGACTCGCCACATTTCTTCTACTCCGGATACAAGCCCAATGGAGAATGGTATCAGTTGTACCAAATCGGGTTCGGTGGTGTACCTGCTCGGAACGCCGGTGATGGACTCGACTGCCACTGTCTCTTCCCCGCCATCAAATCGATCCCCACAGAAAGCATCGAACTTAACTACCCGCTGCGCATCGAAGCGAACGAGAGTGTCGCAGACAGTGGCGGACCTGGGTATTATCGCGGTGGTAACGCGCAACGCACTCTCTACCGGTTCCTCTGCCGTGGAGAATTCAGTCTGCATGATGATCGTTGGTTCACTAAGCCATGGGGCATTCGCGGTGGCAAACCGGGTTCTCGCTCTCGGAAGGTTTTGTACCGGTACTCCAAGTCCCGTGAGAAACCTCCAGTTGAGATACTCCCCTCGAAGTGCGACCACATTCGCGTTGATCCCGACGACTTACTGGAGTGGGTGACGTGGGGAGGTGGTGGACTGGGAGACCCGCTCACTCGACCTGCGGAGAAGGTTGCCTTGGAAGTTCGCCGGCGATTGGTGACCATCGACGGAGCCCGAAAGAACTACGGAGTGGTGGTTAGCCCTAGTGACCTTAGTGTATGCGAGGAGGAAACGGTGGCTTTGAGGAAGAGCCTAAAGAATGTTCGTGATACGCTGGGACAGGACTCAGAGTATGATAGAGGTGGCTCCTTGGATGAATTGAGAGATTCGTGCCTGAAAGAGACAGGTATTGCTCCCCCTAGCCCACAATGGGAGCTGGACCCGTATGGACCCCATGTACGGCTCCCTTATGTCAGGGATTGGTTTACGCGCATGAGGGAAGTGAAAGGGTGGACGTTGAATTGATCTCAACATACTCATACGCAGATATACGAGACATAAAAATACCGTGCCAGCTGTTTATTACTGGAACACCATGAACTGTTTTCAATTCGGATATGCAGAACATATCAACACCTGATAGATCCCCACTATTGCGAGAAAGATTATGAATACTGAACCGTATTATTTCCTTCTCTCATATCCCTCTCTCTGGCGTGATTGTAGAGTGGGCTGGTAGGGCGAAAGATTGAAGCTCTTTTTAGTGATGGAGAATATAGGATTGTGTCTGATATACTCGTAAGAGGTTTCCGTAAAATGTCCTTTCTCGTAAGTGGCGTAGTTGCCGTAGTAAAGAGGCTACTAGATATGAGGGAGTTCCTTGTCATGGATATGTCGAGCATTTCCTTAATGCCTCCTTGTTTGACCACTTTACGAAACAAGTATGCATGAGGTCTATGTACCTCGAGCAGTAAACTTGGACTGAATGAGGATCATTCATTCCATGTTGTATAGAGGTTCCTTAGAAGCTTGATAATACCAAGTTCAATAACTATATCGTTTTCTATATTACTAAAATGTAACCTTGGATTAATAATATTTCAACTGATGGCAAAAGAAACAAAATATGCAACATAGCTTTGTATCTTCGAAAATATATTAAATCACAGCACCGACTATAGCCCTGAGATTCGAGACCCGATCACTGAATATTAACTATAGATTATACTATTTACTGCGATCTACTCCCATAAGATCAGTGTGGGCCTCGATGGCAGATATGTAGATGCCTTAACTGAGGTATATTATGAGGGTGGATTTTGCCCTTGGCATTCCAGGCAGTATTACTCCGTGAAGAGAGCATATTTCTGAAGTGACAATATATTTGTTGTCTTTACACCCGCCGTGCCGAATTTCCGCTGCGAAGACAGGGCAATTCACGCCAACAATCAAACAACCTGGTCGAATAATAAGGTGGCTGGACATGCCTATTGCTTCTCAGGTAAAATGGAAATGTATCTAGTTCTACCAGACGATGACGATGCACTCATCCACAATGTAACAAGGGATCACCAGGCCTATGCGGCAAGTTACCCGGGCCTGAAGATCTTAGAAAATCGGCACACTACGTTCGCGAAAAATTCGGGATTCTTGCAAGGCACTCAATCAATCGCAGACCAGTTGACTCCGTCTGGACCCCATGAAGTGCTCGCTGGCAGACTATTGCCCCATAACCTATTCGATTCACTGTACAGGGATCCCCTTGTGGATGCTGTGAAAAGTGGAATCAAGAACAGTGACAATTTTATTCCTCGGATTGCGAACATTCCTGTGCAGATTATTATGACTACGCCGGCAAACCATCAGCATGGAACCACTGCAGAAGCTCACCGTGCCTGGCGGAATGCTCTTTGGCATCTTATCTACGCGGGGAGATGGGCGGATGGTGTCCCATCGTTTGTTCAAAATCATATCCTGACCAGCCTACTTGACTCTGTCGATCCGTTCAAGAAACTGACTCACGGAGGCGGATGTTATGTCAACACCATTGCTTGGCCAGAAGAACGGGTTTCTTGTAAGTCCACATGGCATTGTGCTGCGGTGAAGAGAGGGACCGCGAATTGGTAGTACCATTTCACGGCGGAACCAGCGCCGGAAAGCGGATTCAAAAATACCTTGAGATGCTTTCGTGCCTTTGATTTGCCATAGGCGCGGTCCAGAAGCAATTGGACCCAACCCTGTACACGAGTAGAGGAAGTGCCCGGATCGAGTAACTGATATACTTTCCTCTTGACCTCCAAGACTTTGCGCCGCTCCTCCGCGTATTGAATCTTAAGCTGTCCTACATTGGCTTCGACCCAAAGCACGAATAAAAACCGAACTCTGCGAATTTTGTGACGCGTAGCGCGGTCTATATTATGGTTAACTTTATGCCGTATCCCATGAGGGTGATATTCGCTGAAGTATAAGTCATACTCTGTTCGTGTTCAATTGTCAGTCCTTTTTCATCAAGCCTCAATACTGCAACTTCGACATGAAGCACGGTTTGGCAGACACCTTGTTCTTTCACGTGTTCCATCTTCTACACAGCGGGCTTGTAGGCACTGGATTCGAATAAGGCGGAATCTAGATTATAAGTCTTTTGTAGACTATTATCGGATGTCGGCCAAAGTGCGCGTCTGGTATCTACCGCAGATGACTGAACCCCGAGACGCGAAGGAAGGGCTTGCGAGTCTTGTCCTGGCTTTCATCGATCGTACATAACCTGGTAGCATCACGCTAGACAAGCTAGGGGCTGAAGTACTATACATAATATACTTTATTATTCCCAATGGGCCATTCTCTCCACCTCTTCCAGAGGCCGACACTTCACCACCGTCCGCGGAAACCTTGGATCCAGAACCCCCTTTATCCCATCAGGAGCCAACTCCAAGAAATGGAGCTACTGGATTCCTTGCTCTTGCACGTATTTCAACATCTCGTGATACTTGGCCCCAACATGAACAATGCCATGGCTCTCGTCAGAATGGTAGAATTGCCCATCTAAGGCGATAAATTCCTAATTCGAATTCTACGAGGATCTTAATTTGCGAAGTATATTTTTCCGGCAGCTAAATTGCTTTCTCGAGATATTTCGCTTCATTTCACCAGGAAAGATGCGGTGAGGCCGACATCAATCTGACATCAGTGAGCATGTTTTTAGAAAGACAAATGGGATGGACCTCGAAGTAAATAGAACTAGTAATGGGCAACCGACCCAACACTACGTCGCCCTTCTATCCGGGCAATGTTCCCGCTACCAAAGATTAGAAGCCCTCTTACCGGTCATCGGATCTGGATCTTAGAGTAGAACTACTCGCCTCGGTTCTCGGCCTTGGAATGGCGCAAAGGGCTCTTCAAGTACGATGTCCCACTTCGATCTATTTCATACATCGGAGATAAAGCATGAAGCCTGGCAGCTTTTCAAGAAGTATTCCAGTGCCTTTCTTTGATTTCCTAACGCTCAGTCTCTTGGAGGTCACCATATCTGCTCTGATTCAGACGGCGGAGTCGTGCAAGTTACTGCTAAGACAGAAAAGTATGACACCGTTTCTCGACTAATCCGTGCGGCTTTTGTCATACGGAGGCCTCATACAGTCTACAAATACGTCGACCCAGTGCCGTTATATCCTACATATGGGTTTCTCCCCAAATTCAACCACCACTCCAGATCTTCAAAAGAGTGGATATGGCGAGAAACCCATGGGCCGGAGGCGGCCAGGAGGGTCTAAAATTCTGAACGAGCACTTCCCCGATAACAACTGTACTATACTACTCCAGCTGTATATAACGGGTAGTGTGGTACGCAGGACCTGTATCTGGAAATTTGGTACTCGTCAATAATGCGTAAGCCAGTGCCCCAGCAACCGTGCGTTCTGAAGTGGCAAGTCATTTCAACAGAAACCTACCCACAAACTCTCTCTACCGTCCCATATCAGGCCTTTTTCAGAAGAGATTATCATTCAACCAGAATTCCTCCCCTATGTCAATACAGGAATATGCAGCAAAGCTAGTAAAATCTGCTCTAAGGGGCGAGGGATGGCTGAATGATTGGATCGGTGGTACTCCAGACTTGTTTTGGGCTGGGGGCATGTCAACAATTTCTTGGTTCTCAATGTGGATGCCATACTGGCTCACTGATATGATGACCGCCTATTTCTTTGGAGTATCATGGATCATAAGGCAAATTCGAGAAGTGACCGAATCCCGAAAAGATTAGAAGACAGAAGTACGGCTTTACGAGTAAATGTGGTTGGCCAAGCGAATGACAATGTCGAAATTAGAACAATCTGAACGCATTTAATTTGCAGTTTCATCCTAGAAAAGACAATATATCCGTCAACACAAAGGAATAACGAAGGTTCCTAGAAACTCCAATACATATCCTGACATCCTCTTCTACGATGGTCTCTGATTTCAGAGAACTTCAAGTCTTGGAGTGGTTGGAACTGGTAGGATTGGACAGAGGACATATGTAGCGAGACAAAGGGTCCTGACCATAGAAGAGATGTAGAGGATATACACCTAGTAAATTTGATTGAGATTGCTTTCCTGTCATGAGGCGTAGACAGTCGCACTTCGATCCTCTTTCAGTTAGCTAACCCTGCTTTGATTAACGGTGCTTTCGCCGATGCCTTGGCTTGAATATGCAACACGGTCTTATGAGCTTGTGACCGAATAATTTTAGAATTACTCCAACATCCACATCATCATTACAAATTGTTTTCAAGTACATATTCTCTGTTCCGAATGTGACAGGGTACCAAGTACCACGCATCCTTCCATCTCGCGATTGCAAGGATAGCCTCAAGGTGATGGCTTCCAACGTTTCTAGTAACCATGTAGAAAGACGATCGCTTGGTGTGGCTAGTCAATGGCTTGAAAAGCTGTATTGATGAGGACTTGTTGACGGTATACAGTAATTGCACAGTATCCCACGCCTCAACCTTGTGAAGGAGGACAATTATACTCCCCCCGGGCTTTAGATGTTCAAGGCCAAGTGACAGCTGAGACACGATCAATCTGCGAGCTTCCCTTGATTCATGATAAGGGACTCTTTCGTGCGTTCCGAGAACCTGTCCACCGCAAATTATGAGGTGACGAGTCTGATCTGGGGTAACGTGTCTTGGCAAGAAATTCCCAGCGTCGGGGTGCTCTGTCGGGATGTCTGCAACACCCATATCCGCAGCTAGCATTGCGATGTCTACAAGGTGCAATTTAACGTTCGGATCTTCCAGTAAACGAACGTTGTGTCCGCCCCCCTCTCTCCTCAGAAGAAGCTAGTGTGAATTCGACAGCTCGAGGTGTAGGGTTATATCCCCGCTCTATCTCAAGGAGACCACCGGGTGTAGTACACATATCAAGGATGCTGGACTGGCTCATAATAGAGGCTTCAATCTTAAAGATACCGGGGGCTCTATGTATCTCCCTGGCTATACGCTTCATTATGCCATGAAAGAATTGAACTGTGCTGTTGTTTGCATTATCTGCATTGTGGCGTTGTTTCTTAAAGAACTAATCATCTTTTGGATTTTGTCAGCCCTGTTCGAGAGTCAATTCAAAATGTTCAAACGAAGGCTGGTGGTATGTACTATCATTTTCGCGGAGTCGTGAAGTTCTCGATACTGAGGGGACCCTTTCAACTAGGTATGCAATTATAGCCTTGGTAGAGTTTTAAGATCTGCGGTCCGCGGGACATTCTGTTTGGTATGTTACTGCCTGACGAGAGATTCTCTCAGATACATTAACTGCATCAGCCATGCTCACATGAACCTCTTCCACCCAGCCTGCTATGGGCCTACTCATGTTGAGAGGGTTGTGTGATCGCAGACCAAAGCAAAGGCGAGAAAGTCATCCAAATTCCTGGTTCCTCGAATTCACGTAGCCCAAACTACATCCAACGAGCCCCATTTTATAGCGGCCATGTTAAGAAGGCCTAGAATATTCACTTGGTGGGAATTGACGACTGTTTGGTTTATAAGTGCCGTGTCAACCTGTCCTGCAGTGAATGCCGGGGATGGCATGGTTGTACGCCTATAGTTGACACTGAATAATGCCGGCCGTAATCAGAAGAGCTACTAAGATAAAGCTTACGCTGTCAGGAAAGGACTCTCGTTCAGGCTACATGAATATGGCCCATAAGGCCTCTCTGTATCGTACGTCCCCTTCGCGCATACAGGTCTAATCGAAGACGTCGTGGTAGACCGAATATCCAACATCGCCGGACAACAGGTGCCAAATCTGAAACACTCTATGGCTATACGATGAAGTCCTTTCGCTTGCTCGCCTTTAAGAGAGACATAATCATTTGTATATGAGGTAATTCACTAAGGTTGGAACAGACATCTTATTGTGAACTAGGGTCAATTTAAATCGAGTAATTCGTTTAAATTGGCAACAAGGAATTCTTTAGCTATGCTTATCAACCTTCAATATAGTTATCCACAATGATTATAAATGAAAAACACTATCCATAATGTTCGTTCCTTTGTATATATACGCATCCCCACCCGAGAATCTACAGAGTGATGCAACTCGGTTAATAGAATCCATGCTTTTCTCCACTACCGCAACCGGGAAATTGCATGACGAAGTAGCAGCAAACGCCTATTGGTGAACAGGAGAGAAGCTCTAACACGCTCGGGTGATCTTGCTCCGAATTATGCGGGGAGAATGCTTGGCAGGACATAATGATGTTGCAAATCCTTTTTAAGAACAGCCCGCCGGTCAACCAGAAGCTGTCGCTAAACCGGAGGGAGATAGTGCAATTACATTTCGGAGAATTACACCATAGGCTGGCCACCAATGATGCCATTCGGTACGGTTTTGTGTGATAATTTGTTTCTTCTTTTCGATGGATCTCGTCATTCCCTTAGGACCACAGCTAGTCCGAGCCAGCTAGGTATTATAGTATCTTGACTGGTTAATGTACCGCTGGAAGGCAACTGTCATCATGCTACCAACATGGGAAATTGAATCAAATCCTTGGCCTCTTCCGGGCTCGGCGTTAAACTGCCATAATTCGCTATATAAGATGACCACATCTACCCTACCCATCATGTAGTCCGACTTCGCACATACATAAGAATCCCCCTTAGGTTTGGTGGGCTCCCCCTTCGCCGTCCCCACCATGCGACAACTACCTCTCTGGGTTGCTCTCGGCACCATGGCCAGCGAGGTATTCACACGGCCAACCAACAGCACCTCGTCCGACAACGTCAAAATCCACTGGGTCGGCGATACTCCGGCCTATCAAGCCGGAACAACATTCGGTCTCCCATGGCCGCAAGGAAAGTACCGGTTCAACGGGACCCAATTCACGATCTCCGGAGCATCAAAGGAACAAATTCCGCTTCAGTCCTGGGTAACCGGATACTGGCGTGATGGGTCAATCAAATGGACTGGGCACGCTATCCCACCGCTTGACACCATTGATAGCGAATATTGCGTCAGCGCAGCATCGGCATCTCCCCGCCGACCACCGTCTAACCGTTCCGACGGATCTCCGGGATTGAAGGTGGCCAACGGGGCCAATGGCGTCACAATTGACACCGGTAAATTAACGGTGTCGTTCCCTAAGTCGGGCAATAGCGTTGTGGGTTCCATCACGACATCGAGTGGGAAGGTCGTGGCCGAGAATGGAAAGCTCGTGCTCCATACCCAGTCCGGTGTTGCGGAGGATGTTGCCGCTCGGGCAAATACCTCGATCAACTACTTTAATTTCCAAAGTAATGTGGAGGAGGTTGTGGTCAGCAATGAGACTTCTGTTCGGGCTTTGGTTACCGTGAGGGGAAAGCATCAGGTTACTGGTGATGGCGATCATGAAGATTGGCTACCCTTTGTACTGCGGTTTTATTTGTACACCAACTCGGACTCTATTAGGGTGGTTCATAGTACTGTCTTCGATGGGAAGCCGGAGGAAGACTTCGTCACTGGTCTTGGCCTCCAGTTTGAAGTTCCCCTGGCAGGCGAAGAGTTGTATAACCGTCACATCCGACTCCCCGGAGTGGATGGTGGTTATCTTCATGAAGCCGTTCAGGGAATTACTGGTTTGCGTCGCGACCCAGGCGTGGAAGTCCGATCAGCGCAGTATGAAGGCAAAGCTACCCCCAACGTGAGCACCTGGGATGAAAGGGTTTCATCCCGCCTCCAGTGGATTCCTGCCTGGAACGATTACAAGCTGAGCCAGTTATCACCCGACGGCTTCACCCTCAAAAAGAGAACCAAGCCTGGCCACGCTTGGGTCAATATCCCGGCTGGCACAAGATCTTCAGGGCTCGCCTATCTTGGCGGTGCGACGCAAGGCGGATTCGCAGTTGGCTTGCGTGACTTCTGGAAGAGGTATCCCACAGGGTTGGATATTTCCGATGCGGGCGCCGATAAAGGCAAAATCATGCTTTGGTTGTATAGCCCTGAAGCCGCACCGTTGGATCTCCGGCCTTTCCACGATGGATTGGGACAGGATACATACAAGAAGCAATTGGATGCGCTCGAGATTACTTACGAGGATTATGAACCTGGTTTCAATAAGCCATATGGTATTGCGAGGACAAGCGAGATCTTCTTGCACACGTTCGATGCCACTCCCGCGAGCGATGACTTGGCTAGTTTGAGCAGGTATATCAATGAACCTCCCGTTCTGGTCCCAGAGCCTGAATATATCAAAGAGACTAAGGCAGCCGGCTCTTACTGGGGACTCCCGGACACATCTAGCGAAAAGTCCAGGACGATCGAAAAGAACCTCGACTATCTAGTCAAGTTCTATCAGGGACAGGTTGAAGACCATCGTTGGTATGGCTTCTTAGACTACGGTGACATCATGCATACCTACGATGAAGACAGACACACTTGGCGATATGATATTGGCGGATACGCATGGGACAACTCTGAGCTGTCGCCGGATCTTTTCTTCTGGCAGTACTTCCTCAGAACCGGTAGAGCGGATGTTTATCGGTTCGCAGAGGCACTGACGCGTCATACTGGAGAGGTAGATGTCTATCATATTGGCGAGTGGAAGGGTCTTGGAACTCGCCATGGTGTTCAGCACTTCGGCGATAGCGCGAAGCAAGTCCGTATCGCCCAACCTCTGTATCGGAAATACTTCTTCTACCTATCTGGTGGCGATGAACGAGTGGGCGAGCTCTTAGAGGAAGCACTTGACACCGACAAAACTTACGGACTACTAGATCCTCAACGGAAGGTCCGGACCGATGGCTGGACACCAGAGCCTGGCAAACCTGTTGCATTTTCCCTTGGAACGGATTGGGCTGGTCTGGCCGGTGGCTGGTTAATTGAGTGGGAGCGACGGGGCCCTCGTTGGGAGGAAGCGAAGCAAAAGCTGACTGGTACAGCGAAAGGAATCGCCAGCTTGAAGAACGGCTTTGTGACCGGAGACGGCTTATACGCTATCACCAATGGCACGTTGCTCCCACCGCCAAGTGACCCCAACAACAAGGGTCGTGTGTCCATTTCCCATTTGAACGCTGTGTTCGGGCTCCCGGAGGTTGTTTCAGAGTTGCTCGAATACTGGGGCGATGATGCTCCGGAGGGTCTGGAAAGCGCATGGCTAGACTACTGCTATTACTATGGAGCAACTAATGAGGAGCAGAAGGCACGTTACGGTGAAGCCTTTAGCAAGATCAGTCTGGTACAGGGTCACTCACGTTTGACGGCGTTTTATGCAAAGCACAGCAACAATGAGACCGTGGCTGAACGAGCATGGAAAGAGTTTTACGTTAATAAGGATGGCTTCACTGCTGATCAGCCCTGGGCTTCAGAACATGTGAATGGAAGTGCTGCGCTGGCCCCAGTGGATGAGGCTAGTTGGATATCAACAAATGCCGTTGCGCAGTATGGGTTGGCTGCTATTCAGGACTTGGCACTAGCTGGAGAGGGTCTCACGAAGTCCCCATATCCCACGTCGTAGGAAGAAAAAACATTAAAACTAGCATATGCTAGCCAGTCTAGCATTCTATACAACTGCACTTTCATACTTCCTTTTCACTATCGAGCCATGATGCGTTATCGGCTTTTCCTTTGTTTTTACTCTAAACTATCTTTATTTCGTTTGTTTGACACAGGACACTCATAGTACAACGATCAGAATTGAAAGGTGTTTGCTCGAGTTAAGCCTAGCTTCTCCATAACATAGTCGTAATTGCCTTCCGAGGCTCGAGTCTTCGGATGGCTCGGGCCTAATGTTCTTCGATTAAACTCGTAGGCATTTCTAAGCAGTGGCTGGGCATCATGTAGTCTGCCGGCCTTGACGTACGCCACTGCGAGATTGTTCATGATGCCCACAGTTTCCGGACTCTCCTCGCCGAGAGCGCGACGAGATAGCTCCAAGACATGCTCTAGCAAACTCAGCGCTTTCTCTTTGCCATTGGCCATCCCACTTTGCTGATATGTCGATGCCAGGTTTATCGAACACCGAATGGTGGTTTCATCCGCTTCGCCCAGGATCCTCCTCGCAAGCTCGATTGCCTCCTCCTGATACTGCACAGCCTTTCCCACATGGCCTAGCTCTCGATAGTCGACTCCAAGCAGGTCCATGGCCATGATTGTTTCGAAATGCTCTCGGCCAAGCGTGTTTATGCGGAGCTTGAGTGTCTTCTCGTGCAACCGGGCCGCATCCTGGAAACGATGCTGTTGGTAAAAGCTGTTGGCAAGGTTGTTCATACTTGTTTGCGTCTCTCTAGAATTCTCCCCTTTTACTTTCATAAATATCTCCAGTGCTTGCTCTTCGAGATCGAATGCCTCGTCATATCTGCCAAGGCCTTTGAGGTCTAGCGCGACGTTGTTCAGTGCTTTGGCAGTATTGGTGTTTTCTGGCCCAGACACTCGAAGTCGGACACTATATACCTCTCGGTCTATGTGCTCAGCCTCCTGGTATTCTCCATGTTTGCGGAGATTGTAGGCCAGGATTGTTTTCACTTCTAGCGTATTGTCATGTTCGGGACCTTGATGCTCCTCGGACAATCGTATCGTACTGTTCAGCTTTTCCCGTGCTTCTTCCCAGTTGTTGTTCTCCGCCAATCTGTTGCACTCCTCCATCAAGTCGTCAAGTGGGTGTCTGACATCCCCATCACCAGTGGCGAAAGACATATTGTCAGTGTCCTGTTCAGTGGAATTCCAGCGATAGTAGGCGTTCAATAACGGCAAAACTGTTCAAGGGTAGAAATAAACCGCTTATTTATCAACAAAAGTCCAGGCTCCGAATGATATTCCCCACAACAACTCCAGAAAACAAGAGTTCGCCTAAACGCGTTGGGACTCTCAACCACGGCGATCACCTCGTATAGATGATACTTGGCGATCACCAGCCGCCAATAAGAAGATCGAACCCACTACTTTATTGAAGTGGTTCCGCAGAAACAATGAAGGCAATGCTGAGGAATACGAGGACTAACATTCAATATCTGGATCCTAAACCCACTGTAACCAATAAAGAGAGTTTCGTATAATATTTCTTTTCCTCTTGCGCTTTTTACTAACATCGTCTCACGAGAAAATGGCGCCGTATGATGTCGTTTGCTGTTGTAAACATGAAGGCGCCTTCTACGGAGATTTATTAGCGCTCATAGACTTCAATTTCATATCGCCAGGCATACATACTAGGTAGACAGACCAGTTGAAGATGGACTTTGCTTGTCTCGTTTAATGCCGTCTAGCGCAGGATTAGGGGAAATGTTGAAGACAAGTAATTATCTGCGTACTGTTGAACGAACGACTATTCAAAGTATGTCTATTGTAGGGGTCAAATAACCTCAGCTATGTCTATCTTCGTTCGTATGCTTCATAAACCAAATCTCAATCTCCCAATATCTCTCTTACTCTCAGCTCGATCGTCCCAAGAGACAACTACCCTAGTTCTTCTTGCAGGTCACCTCCGTCAGGCTAGCAGTGTTCTAGCTTATAACTTGAGTATCCCTAGCACCTACATCGTAGCTCTCTAGTGCGGTGTCATGTCCCCATATACATAAATAATACGATTGCGGACGACTTTATGAGTTGATAAATATCATATTAGCTGAGGGAAGCAGAAAATACCAGAATACAGGACCAGTAAATCCTTCTGCGATACGCATAGCGCTGATTCTATTGTGAAAACAAAGTGAGCGTTAGAGTATGCACATTGGCGATTATGTTGCTCTATTCATCACTCTCGCTCCATTCGACTTTGTGGAATGCGAGAGACGTTAATGTTTTACCGGATTTTTAGGTTTAGGAAAAGTGATGAAGTTATGTATAATGCCTATGGCTCACAAGTAGTTGTAGGAGAAATATATATTCAAATTTGATATTAAGATGAGACGCACTTTGACTAGATGTAACCAGGACGGACGTGCCTTTCTCTAGGCTAGGGAACAAGCTATTGCTATGCTCGGGTTGCTTTTGAAAAGAAAAAATAGTTGAATATGCATTCCACTCCGTCCAGAGGATAAAAAAGAGACAAAAAGAGAACGACAGGGACGCGATTCGAACGCGCGAACCCGAAGGTATTAGATGTTCTCACAAAGGTGATTCAAGTCTAACGTCTTAACCACTCGACCACCCTGCCAGTTGGTTAGTCATGGAGGTCCTTTAAACGAAGTAGGAAAACTAGATAGAGCTTTTTACTGTGCAAACAATTGAACTGTAAAATCGTATTTAGCCTGATGGATTTGCACTACCTGGCCAATACTAAGCAGGGGCCGTTGTTTAACGCGGATAATGATATTATATTTCTCGCAAGAAATCTCATTGTCCTTTTCTTACGATCCCAGGGACTTTAAATGAGTCCTTCTAAGGGCCTGCTTGTTTTGACTCCCCAATGTGACTGTCGTTATATACTATTTGACATGGACATACGTACGCTTGCCGGCACATGGGTGCATGGAATATCTCTGGATTCGAAGGTAAAACACTATAGTTTTACTGTTGTCTGGATCATCTGTGGATACAACTGTTTCTCTGGGCCGGATCGACGAGAATGATATCCAGTTCCATCATTATATAAACGAGTGCCTGTATAGAGAGAGCCTTGTCTTATTATCAATCAGGTGTGTCTAGACCGCACTTTCTCCTAAATATAGGCACAAGAAAGACTACTTTCTCCACCTCACCTACCTCCTAAACACCACCTAAGCAAAGGCAGCAAGTGCCTTTTCAAACGCCGCCGCAATCTGATCGTTAAGCAACGGAGCGACCGAAGCATACGGCTCCGCCAACTTATCAACAACAGCTTTCCCCAGCTCTGCAGCTAAATCCTTCTCTTGCTGCAAGTTCCACTTAACCAAGAATGAAACAGACCCCAGGCCGAGAAGGCCGGTATCGAATTGTGGTTTGTGGGAGACTATATTGTCTAGAGTCGAGGAGATCTTAGGTTGCAGGTCGATGAAGGCTGCCGCCACCTTATTCGACTCATCGCCGGTGAATTTGGCGGAGTCCTCGGTTTCTGAGATGGCATCTTTAAGGGCGTGACTAAGTTGGACGGACTGGAATTCGATCTTAAGGGCCGTTCCGGTTCCGAGGAAGCCGCCTCGGTAGCTGCTGACTGTGGAATTTAATGTCGACATTTGGTTGGCGATGTCTCCTACTGCACTAACGACACTTGTGGCATCGCGTTTGATCAGCTCAGTTGGTGCGGCCGTGGCCGTTGTAAGGAACCCAGCGGCTAAGACAAGGAGACGGTAGAAGTGCATGTTGACTGATGGTAGGTTGGAATTATAACAAGTATGATAATAGCGGCCCAGGGTTAGCGGGGAAAGAGGAAGCAGAGTGGGAAAGGGTATGGTTGAGCGCAAGCCTTGTTTCCTGATGGAAGTAAGGGGCCATGGAGAAATCTGGGCATTATATGCTCGATCAACAGAAATTTCCGAAAAAGCCTCCTTTGACGTGTAATTGGGATTGTTCGTGATGCCTTGCAGGCTAGATCCTGGGGATATCCCAAAAGAGTAATGATGCCCTCAAAATTAATTGTACCCCGCAAAACCCTTAATTAGTGCGGGATAGTGTCCAGGGTTCACCACGAATCAACGGAGTTCGTGTCGCTATATAGCACATGTCACCACCGGCATCCCGAGGTATCTAAAGACAAATATCCCAATTTCCCTCATTCTGTTCGCATGTGTTGAGATTCCTCAGTGATGTAATTCTAAGACATGCAGCAAAACCCTCCAACCCGAGATTAAGTTCGAAACTCAATTTTAGGGCTAGCGTTGCTGAATGGCTGATATACGCCACAGTTCAATAACCCTGGATTAGTATATGAGTACTAGTTATCATCCTGGTGAAATACCAACTTCTGGACTGGAAGGAGTTGGACCCTTGTCGCTCTGATCGGACTCCGTTGACGAGTTCCTGCGAGCCTGGTTTCCCTCGAAGGATCACGCACTTACTCCGAGGATTGTCATCAGACGTAAATTTTCCCCTGAATTTCCTCGAACCCTGTAGAGCTACTCATAACATATTGCTCTGGCATTAGGTCCTGCGCCATTGCAATCGGCCGAGGTCCCAGAGCTCCCTTCGTGTTGCTTCTCTTCCCTGCCGGAACGTCAACTGTCCAATGAGACCAACTTGACTGTGTTTTAATATTAAGAGACGATGTACAAGGCTTTTACATGCCGACGCGCTCTTTAAAAAAAGACTGCAGGAAGCTGAACACTACTTGATGGGCCCTGTTCCTGATATGAGCACTAAAGAAAATTTATTCGCTCAACCTAAGAGCTTTGGTTGGAGCCTCTCACCTTCTCCCCCTTATTTAAACAGTCCTGGTGATAAGCTCTAAACCGCCATTAATCTTTTCCTAGCCATTAACTATACAATTACTAATTTAGCTTCTACATTATTCATTCTTCTACGATGTCCTAATTGCCGAATATCGGGGAAAGAAAATGGTACTTTTTCAATATAAGGAATCGATGGCGGTCCATCACCGACGTTGCTGGCTGGCAGTGCCGTCCCCTCCCCGTACAAGGATATTGTTCTCATGTACCTTAACTCGCAAAACCCAAAGGCATCGTTCAAAGCCTTATCTTTTAGGTTCATCACTTATTATGTGAAATGTTTCCTCATGCGGTCAGAAAAGCGACCACTCATTGATCCATGCACGCGTACGACCGACTTTTCCTCAATATTGAACGCGCGAGCATGAGTAATTAATGAATTCTCCTTTCTGACGTTAGTAAAATGGAATAAGTAGTGACTTCCATCAACCCTAGACAATGGGGATCTGGAACTGCGGTGTTCATCTCGCAAGGCGCAAGATAATTACCAGAACCGGATAAGATGCCCTAAGCCTACTTGTTACCCTGATCTATAACACCCCTTTCACTCCACTTGCGCCTCGCTGACTATTCTGGGTGTGCTTGAGGTTGTGCGCCCTTTTCCTAGATTTACAATAAGCCTTTTCAAGTGCTTGCGCCATATAGGAGACCGGATTATTCTAGATCGAAGAATGCTTCCAAATAGCAGTACGCTTTCCATCGCGAACGTCTGGTTATCAGGACTCAGTACATAACCACATACCTCACATCCAAAGGGTGCTCCAAAAAACTACATTAATGCGCAATGATCATATCTCCAACCTGTTCAAAAGAAGATTGGACATACAACAGACCACAGACCCAACAGTTGCTGTCTTTCCCAACCAAACCGCGAATACTAACATATGAGACAAAGACCCATTAAGCCTGTAGGAAGCAGTATTAGAGCTAAAGAATTCTGCAAGCTGGACCTAGGTGGCTTCGCTGAGACCTCCAAATACGACGCGTTGCAGATGTCTAACAATAGCGCATTATGTGCCATTGGATACTAGGAACGGGTGGTGCGAGAGGGGGTGAAAATAGCCGACAAGCATCGTATGTTAGAAAATTGTCATCGCCTACTAATTTCCCCTTTTTTCTTTCTGGTAACTTAGTGCTTACTTGAGTCTATCGTCTGATCCTTGTAGCGTAGTGACATATGACAAATATAAGTGCAGATCCACCGCACTTCGAACGCTTGCACCTTTTGTGAACTTAAGCTTAAATCTGAAACGGACGAACGCAACATGACAACCGGGACCCCACGCTTCCAATTATCCGAAGTCTGCCATGATGCACCCCGAGTTCGAAGAATTGATCGCCTGTGAAGAAACAAGCTTCAACCATCCCCCGCAATCGATCTTCCGGTTCTTCTATCCTATTTTCGGTACCGAGCCGGAGGAGGACAAGCAGACCGCATTGAAGAATTTAGTTCAGCTGCAACGGCAATGGTCTCGCGATGATCCCGACGCAGTGTGGTGCAAGGTCGTGGACATAGAACAGAACGACAAAATCGTCGGCGGGATATTATTCAAAGTCCACCGCGATAATCCCTTCGTGCGACATGGTTCGGGTTCAGCCCAGCAATCGGCGACGTGGTATCCAGCCGGTAGTCAGCGGGAGTATATTGATGAGTGTTTGCGGATGTTAACCGCTCCGCATGAGAGGTTTATGCAGAGAGCGTATGTTTGTATGTTGTTTTCTTGTTGACGGGTTTGTTTTGTTGGGTTTGGCGACTGATGGGGTGGCAGATGCGTATATCGGGTTCGTACTTCCTGAGTAACGACAACGGGGGATTCTGGACATGTTGCTTGGGGAGATATGTCGGCGGGCGGATGAATTCGGGATGGAGGTGTGGCTTGAATCGGTTATTGCCATGGGTGTGCCTATTTATATGAGGCATGGGTTTGTTCCGTCTCGTAAGTTGGCTATAGATCCGAAGATGGAAGCCCCGGATGATGAGTGGAGGGTGATAGAGAAGAAGACGCAACCTCTGCGTTTTTGGCCGATTTGGCGGCCTTCGCGGGGGAAATTTGCGCCTGGTGAGACGATCCCTCCGTGGAATGAGTTCATGGATGTGATGTTGAGTAGGTTATGGGTCGAGATGAAGGTGGTATTTACTTGTGTTCTACGGTTGGTTAGCTGAACTGATATCCATAAGTATAGGAGGTGACATGCTTGTTATACACTTCGGCTTTAAATCAGGAATGTGTTCTTTGTAAAGACAACGCACAGCTTATATAGCCGCATACCTTTTTGCATGTCCTTGGAAAGAATTGTATGTAATCATTATGAATAATGATAATAGTAGTCCCATGCCTGGACAAGTTTCCCCTCCTTCACATCTTGTGCCTGTAAGCGGAAAGTTAGCGAAAAATAATTAAACATCGGGATATCTTACAAGGAAGACTAAAATCTCAGAGGTCATCAACAAATTATCTTCCACCCATTCACGCATCCGGTCTGGTATGAGGCCCGCAGCGAACATTTGCGTGCGACTAAAATCTATCCAAAGCACTCGACCTGCGTCAGGCGGAACCATTATATTGCGAGGACACGGGTCGCCATGTCCAATTCCTGCTTCGTGAACTTTTCGAATAATCTGCAGAAGAGTGGTCGCACGATATCCCGTATACGTTGTGAGATCAATTTCGTGTATGTCTGGAATAAATTCCAGTAAGATAGCATTTGGGCGAAGTGCGCCCTTTAAGAAACGATCTAGATGAGGTCGCCATCAGGTTCAATTCTATCGATTACCCAGTAGAGACCTAGGGCAATCCCTTGTTGGCATAGCCTTTCCTCCTTGAGGCAAACATAGGCAGGTAAACGTGTTGGTTTCTCTGTAGGATGCCAGGGCCTTCTCTCGACTGTATGATACTAGATTGTTGTAGAAATGTTCGAATAGTTAACAAAGCGACTTTCTAAAGCACGCCACCTTCATAAAACAGGGCCGTTCCTGGAAGGATACCAGGAATATGCCGGATGTCTCTGATTCCTTTTCGTATTTGATGAAGGTAACGTCACCGATATCAGCCCCATGGTGAGTATATGGCTCAAATGATTTAGTTGGTTTAGGGATAGGAGCAACATCTGGTCACAAATGGGAGCTGCCGGTGACTGCAGGGAGGTCCTGCGAATTGCCCCGGTAACGCAGGAAATGGAGTGAATACGCATATCTGAGACTGATTTGGCAGCCATGGTTCGCATACGTTTGCATTCTGGGAGCTATCTATTTACACCTTAATCTGATAAGGCCAAATTCCTCTACTAAGCGATTGAGAACGGGCGGATCACCCTTACCATCTAGATGAATGTTATTCCATCTCATGGTACACATTATCTCGATGGCCATATCTCTTCTAAACGTTTGCGGATTTCCGCCACCATGATGACTTGGATGGTCTGTCTGCTCTTTTGGGCGCCGCTGCCTTATGCACATCATAGCGGTGCTTTTCGAAGTTCCACCATAGGGCCCAACCACCGAGAGTGAGGGCTGTAAGTGGGAGTGCTGCAGCCCAGTAGATCCAAAATTGTGACGATACAGTAAGGCTAGGGTCTGAAGCGTCATTTTTCCAATCAAACATGTCCATTGAAAACAAAGTCTAAACCGCACGGGGTTAGTCAATAGAATCCTATCTCCGTTTGCTGCAAACATACCGCGATAAATGTCCCAGGAAGAAAGATTGTCGTGATGAAAGCCAAGATTTTCATAGAGGTGCTATCCCTCCCAGTTGTTGCGGCGAGCCGTGCATTCAGTTGATTGTCCGATTGGGCTACGAAACTGTACAACTGCATTCTTGTCAATGACAGCCGGTCCATCAGTTACGGCCACCTGTCTAAATCTTACCACATTCAGTTGAAGTTCCAATCGGGCTTGAAGGTTTAGGACCTGGTCTTCAATGGAGTGTGCGAGAGAGATATTGTGCTCCATCAGCTCACCCATTCGATCGTTCAGAGATTGTTGCTCTTGGAACACTTCAGAAAATTCACTAATAAGCCGCATGAGAAACTCTGATGCCTCGTAATTCCACTTTGGGGAACGTCTTGTGAATAGGATGCTGGTAAGCCGTGTGTTAATGGCAATGGTGAGAAACTTTGCCTGGTATCTTTCCGGTATGCCAAAGTTCAACCCATCTGTATCACCGGGTTGAGACTTTCTGCCCGCTTGGCCGTCAAAACGTGGCATTTGGTTCCTTCGGCCAACGCGGGTGACTCCAAGCTGCTCTTCTATGATCATGACTTCTTGGGTCAGGGATCCTGTGGAGTAGTTCTGTAATCGTTTGAGATGGTCAGTGACGAGGATACATGGAAGTGTAAGTGGATTGTTCCAAGCTTCGGGTGACTGCATGAGGCTGGCTCGGATTACTCCTGCCGGGGCACGAAATCTGATAGGTATATCCGAGGGATATTCTCCAAATAGATGGGGTGGCTCGATGATTGCTTCACCAGCAAGTAAAGCTGTGGTCCACCGCGAGGTAGGATCATGCGTGAGGGAGAGCATGTAGTTGGCAATCTCATACTTCTGAGGAGCTTTAAGAACAATGGCTTTGTCATGTTAGCCCTTCAGTTCGTAGTTGGCGTAGTTGTGCGGAATAGAGCAGTCGACGCACATATCTTATCTTTCTCCTGGCTGGACTTGAAATGTCCCGAAAACGTCCCAGCATGTACTTGGAGAGCTGGAAGGGTAGCCGGGTGAAGCCCAAGTGTTGATTCTACAAGGCAATAGTTTTCAAAAGACATTCCAAGCAAGGGATGTGGGAATGAAGTGTAATCGCATATCAATAATCTAACACCCCCGTTTGAATGCCCAACCGAAGGAGGGAAGTCTGGGATCGAAAAGCTTCCTGTCTGCTGCAGCCAGGCTTCTATCTGGGAGTTGTCAAGAAGTCCCTGGCGAAAGTTCCACGATATCACCTCATTTACCTAGCAATTGAAATCGAAATCTTAGTAAATTAGTCGGGAACATATTAGGAGACTTCTCGACTAACGTTGGGAAAACTCCATGCCTCAATATATTGCACCTGCTTAGGGTTCCACTCGATGCTTGTCGCGGCTTCATCTTTGTAGAAGTGGAACATGATATTGAGAAATATTAACAAAAACGCAATATGGCCGGAGCCCCGATCGAAATGGCTGCTATTGAGGAACCCATCAGAGCTTAATGGTATAAATTGGTGGCTGGGCTTCTGGAGACTAAAGCTTCGTGCTAACCAAAGTCGTACTAGCCTATTTATACAAGAGGGGAGAAGGAATAAAAGAGCATTTATCATACTCTCTGTTCTCTGTCGTTGCTCTACAGGGCGTTGATTGCCTACGTGTATCGCATATTATCTATAGAAGCACTCTGATGGCATGAGCTAGGACGCTCCCTATAGACATAATCGACGATTTCCCTCCGTTATCGTCCTCAATCTCAATGAAAGCCACTTTTACTGTTCGTAAACAAATGTTAGCGCTAGTATCTAACTCGAAATGCGTATTCATGACAAAAATGCGATAGATATCATACTGCCCCATCCTGCCAGCCAAAAGATGGTGTTAGCTTATATGTACTTCCAGTAGGTATTGAGCATATCCTGGACTGAGAGACGCATGAGCTCTGGAAAACGATCATTCACACCCCCCACCTTTGGAATATGAGAGCTGCCATTGGTAGGTAAAAGCTCAAAATTTGACATAAATCACAGGTAGTTCTTTGGGAAATGCTCGTACAGGGCGGTGTGACCTGGCAGCCCAGTGATATCGAATCGATTGAGCTTCTTGCACTGCTCATAGTTTGGTGTCTTGAATACTTGATGATACTTTTTCTGCTGATCTGTCAAGACTCAAGTTATTTGTTCAGTGTGATACTATTCTTGTTGATTATATACTTTATTCAATTATTTATTGGTGCCTTTGACTTTTTCATTTAGATCTTCTAGGGAGCCTACACAGTACCATATAAGTAAATTATGTCTTTATTAAATATAAGACTAATCTGAATATCACTTATAGCAAATATCTTTAGCCAGGCTTTCTTGCGACACTTAGCTCTTTATAATATATTCTAGAAGTTCTTTAGTGTATAATGCCGCTGCCAAGGCAGTATATCCTTACCATTGCTTGTTTTGATACAAATCAGAATAATCGCAAATACCGCGGACCACAATATAGGGGAAATCCAACATTAATCCTGCCACCTCCATTTCAAAGTACAGTGCCCCAGTTTGCGTATGGAGCTGTTCCCGTGTCCATCCGTGTTTGATAACAGAATTCCCAGACGCAATAATACTGTAGTGAGACTGTGGTTCATTGTCCTCACACTCACTTCTGGTCTCCTCCTCTTCTCTCAGATATCCATTATAGTAGTCTGCAGCAATTGGATGGTCGTGCTTGATCTGAAATAACCGGTCACTCTGCTGATCAGGTCTGGCAAAGGCTTTCTGGGTTCTTGGGGTTCTTCCAATCGCACTACAGAGATATCCCGGATCTGATTCAAGCAAATTTACACTTAACTCCAACTTTGTCTATATTATACTGAAGCATACCTCCACAGGTACCTGTTGGACAGCTGATTACAATATCACCAAGCCATATGTCACTCATGGTGGATAGAGTTCCTCCTCCCATGCTAACTATCAAGCCAACCTGTAATATCTTGTTCATCCAGAAGTCCGAAACTTTTATCAAGCATTACCTTGGCTGCTGCTGCCTCGATAGGAAGGGCGCAGATCCACCCGATTTGAAACTCTTCTCGTGAAGGATAAAACATTTAATTATAGTTTGATCAAGGTACAGTTATGGGTTGCTCTGATAGAGGCAATGATTGAGAAATCTTTGAAAGAAGTTAAAGAGAGAGGCAAAGGTCTATTAGCTTTGGCTCTACTTCAGGAAGAACAAGGGGACCGGAATAATTTCAAAGACCAAATTAAGATTACTATTATCTACTAAAACTCAGCCTTGTCCTAAGAACATGTCAAGGGGGCTGGGGCGGCAAGAGGCGAAATACCATTGGCAGTAACCTATAACCCTACTCCTTGTCACTCCCAAAAAGATACTCGGAATATTCTTTGCTACCATACTCGCTATACGTATTCTTCAAACTAGTTCTCCTCTGGTTATACCCCGCAGACGCATTCAAAATTGAGTATTTCAACAAACCGCCCTGAGTAGTGACCTGGAATAGTGTGTTCTAAAGCTTTAATTCTCTACCAAAATTCTATAGTACAAGGAGTGGGGTATTACAAATAGCTGTATAAACATGGCCTGAAGGCCAGCCACATCGACTGGCTGTCTTTGCAGCCTTTAGTGGGTTGATAGTTTGCTGACAACCCCACCTCGGTTGGCTTCTTTTCGCTTCCGCAATCTCACGAGATATATCCTCTAAACATACTTTTTAGATGGAAGTCTATATAGCATAGCCAGCATGTGTGAAAGGTCACAATAGTCAGAGGCGTCTCCTGGAAGAGCACAAGGTGTTTCACTTAGCTCTAGACTATCCTTTCTCCTAGGTTCAGTTGGCAAGCTTGTCGCCAACAGCCAAAATGGCTCCAAACCTGGCTGCCCCCCAGCATCAGCCGATCCGCGATATGATTATAAGCAGATCATTGACTACTGCCCAAATAGCCGACGTTGCAAGCTGCAGTGAGCGTTCCACCAAGTATATTCGATCTAATCTTCGCTGCTTTGGCATGACCAAAGCACCGCCAATCAGGCGCGGGCGCCACTCTGCCAATGCTTTGCACCCTACGTGAGCGTCTTCTGGAAAAGCCTGACCTCTACCTGGATGAAATGGTATCAATTTTTTGGGAGGAATTCCAAGTTCTTGTCATGCCCTCGGTCATAAGTCGAACCCTTAAGTCAAACAGATAGTCTAAAAAGGTATCTCGGAGAGCGAAGGCTGAAGGTGTTTGCAGCTGTTGGGCAGACAGTGCGAGAAGACTAGGCACGAGTGCTGGGGTAGCCGCGCTGTGAGGCAAAACAAAGCGATGGAATAGCAAGCGTCCTGCGGAGGGATGCAATGATGTGTCGATGCATTGAGCTAAATTCTGTGCCAGGTGCGTACCCGGTGTCATCGCCGAAGCCATCTCTTTCATCTCTTAATAGGTCATATTGATCGAGTCAGTGTCCAAAGCTTCGTTGACGACGAGCGAGGACCGAAGATTGGACATCGTGAACCACTCTATACCCCCGTGTTGTGTCAACATCTCCCGCGACTGACCCTGTAGGATTATTTCGGTGCCCTTATACACGCTCTATCTCTCTTGACTAGTCATATGTCCGCAGGTCTTCTGTCGGTCAGAGCACCTACCACAGCTCGGACGGGTCCCATCAAATTTTGACTCGATTACGTTTGAACCTAAAGCAGCCGTTGCGAGATATCGTTCGCGCCTTTTTTGACTGCTTCAAGAGACTTCCTGACAGTGAGACCCTAGTTTTAGCACGTCACTTAGAGCAGAATCCAGATGAAATCTTCCAAATCCTTCACGGAGTATCAACATGAGGGAATGAAAGAGAGCATTTTTCAGCTACGGAGTAGTTTCGGTAGTTTCGGTCCCAATTATCACTGTTGTTTACTTAGTACCTAATCAACTCCATACAACAGTCAATTGTTCTAGTCCAGTTTCATCCCTAAGCCATTCAGCTGAAAAATAGCCTGAGCCAGACAAACTATCCTATAACAACTTAAGGCTTTAGCTTATATGTATCACAGTATGATTCTCCCTGTATCAATTCTTCTAATACCCTATACCAAGCATTTTCCTACCTGTTAACTATCCATGACGACTGACACCGACCCGGACGCGGAAAACGACATTTGTACGGCCTCACCACCTTGGACACAATATATCGGCCGTTCCAGGGGGACACATGGTCAGGTAGAGGTTTGCCCATACCTCATTAGTGATAATGTCTTTTAAGAGATTATGTGGCACCATGAACAATGTAAGTAAAATTTAAGGTAACTTAAGACAACATAGGTGCACAAACTAGTTCATCCAGTTAAACATACAAAACAGTATTCTATACTTCCCCTCATTAATGGCCATGTCTTTTACAGAACGTAAACCAATGAACCCACCCTGTAGGGACTTCTTATTTTTCCTCTCCTGCTACTATTCGTCGATCCGGAACCTGCGCCGTTAGGCCTTAGGATAGCGTCAGATAGGAGTCGATTAATCGAACAGTATTCTGGCGTCCGATCTTGATCGGGGACCTCCTGCAGGACACACCTTGCATTCCTACCCGGAGGGCTATTATGATCCTTGCACCATGAGCATTGCGGTCCTTCGATGCGCTTCGTAGGATCTGCCTGGGCCTTTAAAAGCTCTTGGACTTTCTTGAGGCTCTGCATGCTCGCGGCGAAATGGAGCGGCGGCAACCCCGTTATCGCATGAGGGCAGTCCTTGTCTGCTCCATCCTGGATTAACATTTCGAGCAACCCATCTTGCCAGTGCATTATGGCTTGATGCAATGGTGTATTCCCTTTACGGTCAAAAATGTTCCTGTCTGTTTCCGGGAATATGCAAAGCATTTGCACTGATTCCTTGTGACCGGACATGATGGCCTCGTGCAAGGGAGGTTCAAAAGCTGAGTCGGAAGCGGGAACTTCGTTGGCGAGATTTGGATCGTACTGACAAAACTCTTGGATTAAACGCACCTTGCCTTCCCTTGCTGCCTTAGATAGCGCAGGAAAGCCATATGCGGATGTGAGCTTCTGTCCTTTCTCATGTGAGCGTAAGAACTCCTGGATAAGGCGGATTGCGGTCTCCTCGTCTGACTTGGGCATTTCCATGATATATTCAAGTGGTGCCTTACCAGCTCGGTCCTTGCGATTCGGCGCTGCCTTATGTGATAATAGCACGCGCACAATTTCAAGGTTCATGGACTTTACGGCGTAGTGGAGTGGCGTTTGCTTGTTTCCATCCTTAGCATCGACAGAAGGCATTCTTTCCGCTAGTAGCCGGACAATACTTTTATTGGACATGTCGACAGCATAGTGGATGGGGGTCTTTCCATTCTGATCTCTTACACAAGGGGAAGCATTCATATCAAGGAGTAGTTGAACTATCTTCTGGCTCTTAGCTTCAACAGCGAGATGCAATGGCGTTTTCCCTGCATCATCGGCACAATCAACAAACGCTCCTTCGCTGAGAAACAGTCTCACCAGCTCACACCTCCTAGCATTCACTGCGCAATGTAATGGTGTCTCCTGTTTGTGGTTGGTCGTTCTCACGAGGCTCTTCATCTGTCCCACGAGGGACCTACAGACTTCAACAAGGCCCTTTGTGGAGGCGCGGTGCAATTCTGTGTTGCCATCTCTGTCTGCAATCCCGATCCGAGGCTGGAACCGAAGTACCTGGTCGATGATCTCTTTATGGCCACCCTGTATTGCAACATGTAACAAAGACTCCCCTCCGTCACTCTGGGTCGCGATGTTTGCACCTCCCTCGACAAGGATTCGAATTGCATGCATCTGTCCAAATTTCACCGCCCTCATCAACGGTGTATATCCTGGACAGCAAGTGGAATTACTTCTGGCTTCCTTTTTTGCATTCCTGGCTAGGAGGATGGTGATGGTTGAGGTATGGCCAGCTTTAGCCGCAGATAAAAGAGCGGTATTGCCGTACGCACTCCGTCCCTCGACCTTTGCGCCGCGCTCCAGGAGGGTTTCAATTACCCTGTCATATCCTTTCCTAGCTGCCAGGCACAGCGGCAAATCATTCCTGCACGGTTGATTCACGTCCGCACCAAGATCGAGAAGAAGGTTGATTCCATCAACTGAGTTCAGTTCTATTGCGCGCAACAGGTGACTCGACCGTTCTTCCGGGGCCATATGCTCGGGTATCCAGATAGTTTTCAGGGTATCGTAAATCTTCGCGCGCTCCTTCTCCCGAGCTTGCTCAACTTCAACTTGATGATGGTCATAGCCCTTTGATACGAAATCGGAATATCGGAGAGGAGGCCCAGGAATGGGGGGAAGTTCGTCACGGATATCGTCATCAGCGATGCTGCTTGGTGGAGTAGCATAGGTGGATGGCGGATACTCGTGCTGTACCCCCATATACTCTTGTGTGTGGGGAAGCCTGTCCCATTGCTGGACTTCAGATCGGATCTGGGCTTCCAGCTCCTGTTGTACATCGTTCGTCTGCTTGCTGAATAAATTTTGAAGGGAAGGCGTTTTGGAAATAGGCTTGGGACTATATTTCGTACGGCCGAGTCAGTACCGTGAATGGACGCGAAGCATGTACCAGATGATGACTTACGAAACCGGATCGAAAGCCCCAATCAGAGATTGAAGGTTCATGGTGTATTGTTGTAGCGTCTCGATGAGCCGTGTCCACGACTCACAAACAGACTCTCTACCCTGACTGGAGAGGCCGTACAATCGTATCCGCCTCTCGAATAGATCGAGCGCACATGTTGAACCTAGGAGGACTGACGTGAGGAGCGGGTTTGGTGGTGGCTGACAGGCTATCGGCTGCAGGATCCGTCGGAGCAGACATTTAACCTCCGCGTCCAGTTCGATAAGCACAGCGAGAGCTTGATCCTGGGATGTGGTTAAATCTTCCTCGAACCGTACCTCAGAGGCCAATACAGTTGCCCTTGAACAGCTAAGTAGAAGCGCGTGGAGGGACGGCAGAAGCCTGTCTTTCCAAGATGAAGACATGATGACAAAGGAGGAAATCGGCCGTAAGAGCCCCGTCTATGATATCGGGAATGGCAGTGAAGATCAACCGATGCGTATATCTCACGCTATGAAGAAATAAAGTACCACCCGGTGGGGTTGGTGTGACCCCATATATATGACTTAATGCCATTGTGCGAACAACCACTTTCTGTTGGTCGTTATTCCTTTTCTGGTTCACTCTCTATTGTCATTGCCTAAAGGAAATTGAGCCTCGTCTTTCACGAGATGTGTGGCTGTCGTTGATACGCTGCCTTGCGTTAACACTTCCTCGCTTGAGTCCTATGTCGGTCCAATGAGACCATGGCACCGCCTCCAAGTGAGGTGTCATTCGTTGAAAGACTAAATCTGATGCGAGGTGAATAAGGTGTTCCTTGTCCCTTGGGCGTCTTCTTTGTTACCCAAGGGGAAAGGACGAGTCTAATATTAAGAACACCTACCATCTCGAAAGGAAAATCTAGAGGAGGGGGTGGCTGCGATGATGCCGTTGACAGGGATTTACCTGCTTACGAGAAGTCTACACAGCCACATAGGCGACGATTTTGCCTTTGGCCCTACAGCTCTAATATACAGCCTCGTCGGAGAACTGCAGTGCTGCCTGACCTAGGAGCCTGTGTCGAACTAGGTACGCCGTATTCAGCTAGAACTTCTCTTCACTTCACAGGTATTCCAGTTCTTTAATTTATTAGAATATCATCATGATAGGATACCATCCATCCATCGCAGATGCAGATATATCTGCTATAAGTGACAAATTAGGGTTTCTCAGGCGCGTCTGTGGGATTACCTGGTTTTTAGAAATGGTGTATGCTCATAAGCGGCTATAATTAGTATCTTAAATTTCACTTCTCTCTCACTTTATCATTGTAAGTTGTCCTGTTACCAGATTGATCCAAGCCTCTCGAGGTTTAGTTTTTGGTAGCGAAGATGATATCGGCAGAAGCCCGCACATGACTTCGATGTAAAGATCAGGAACAAACACAAACTACAGTCCACCATCGTTGTCTTAGTAGTAGCTTCAAATGATAATCGGCAGACTGAAGCTCCAGTCAGGGTCTTTATATGATTCAAGCTGAGTTGTTATAGTATTTTATAAGCCCTACCGCAGGACGCGTATATTAATTGTAAAGTGTATTAGCATGGATAGCCCTGGCTGATATATTGAAGTAGAGGGCTGTCTTACGACACAATTTTATCGTCAAGTATTTGACCCTGTTAACATATCCATGCAGGACTCGGTCCCCTTAACTGACAAAGAAGTCTGTGGGAATGTGTTGTGAACCGCCACATTCGTCACGTCGTCTGGCTCCCTACCAGGGAATGTTCCATCTTTTGGAGCACTTCGGGCAATATCGCGCCTCTGAATCGGTCGGAACAATTGGTGGTAACCTTAGCTTCCTTAAGTATAGGTGCTCTTTGCATGGTTCATCCATGTCTCTAGCCAATTAAAGTCCACAATAGGAACAACTCAACTCAATACTCTTCTCTGAATACGATGCACAGCGATTTCCGGCGTACCCCGCTTCTAGTAGAGCAAGTGTCGGGATTGCATTAGTGGGTTTTCTGCTGGGTAATTGACGTGGGCAAATATGGTTCGTACCTCCTTGTAGCTGGTATTTAGGTCGTGGCTGGTTGCCTTACAGACTTCAGTCGCAATATTAGAGGTCCTCGTCCTTCACGAGGTATTATACGAATAGGACCTTAGCAAGTCATGGGGCATGGGAGAAGTTAATTTTACGCTTGCATAATTCTCTTATATAGTAAGCTATATCACGGTAACTGGTAACTTATGTTAGGTCCTGTACGCCTGCGATATGGCTTTAGCTAACAGTCGATGAAAGTGATCTGTATTCGAATGATCTACTTTGCAGCTTAATCATGACTATGGTAGGGTAGGAAGCCGCAGACTCAACACACCCGGCTCCCAATCGGAGCATATCACGGTAGCCTAAGGTACCAGGAAGACTGTAAGCAGGGGCTATTACGCACTCTAGAGTTCACGTTCATATTACTTCAACCTCTCATCGCGACGATATCATAAGCACTACCTAACACGCACCACTCCTCTCGTTGAGAAAGCAGGTGAATATGGAGGAAGAGGTTCTGGCCACGTATCTCCAATTGAAGGGAAAGAGCAAATGTAGTATTACTTCCTGTCACACAGAACTGTATCTAAACATATTTCTCAGGCGCGATGCGCCTTTGATTTCTCACGAGATGAGAGACCTCGTGTTCGTTTGTCCGCACTCCGACGGGTTCATTGCCTCTGGTTTTATGCTCTTCCGCCATAGCTCAAGGGATTGGAAGGAATTGGAGACCATGCACCCCCAGTACGTCAATCAGAGCCACCAGTCTATGAATGGAGCGCCATTACCATTGAGTATCCCCCGGTCGTGCCCGTCATTGGAAGGAGTAATCCTCTGAGCTATATCTGCCATACTTAAAACCGGGAGAACGACACACACTGTTGTGGCCAGGGGGACATGTTTCGGTGTGGGATTGGGGCTCGGTCCTAGATCATCACAACAAAAACCTTAAAAGACTCGAGAACCCTCCCTTGTTCTACCAGGTGGCCCACATATCACGTTCACTGTTGAAGACGGGGAGCCCCCATACCCAGCTCCGAGCTCCCTTCCACCTACCCAGCCATCATCCCGAATGTTAGAAACATCCTTTGCATATTGATCTACTTTGTGGCCTTTGCTGATGAACAAGGTACAGAGATGGATCCCCGTTTTTCGCGATGGAGCTTGAATGCCCACCAGCTGCTTCCCTTCACGATGGCTATCGGGTGACAATAAAAGCTAGCTACTGCCCGTGCTCTCCAGATGATTCTAGGCCAATTACATTCCACAACATCCGCCTAGACATATTCTGGCTATACCAGTTGCGTGACAATGGTTGAGAAACACGTGAGAAGGCCGTGAGCTGTGGCGGCTTTACAATATATGATGACCCAGATATCCAGCTTTCTCCCGGTCAGCATGAAGATTTCGTCACTCTTCAGCCCATGAGACATGGAACGGGAAGAGCCTCATGGAGCTGCCGTTTGGA
Source organism: Aspergillus alliaceus (assembly GCF_009176365.1). Lineage (NCBI taxonomy): Eukaryota > Fungi > Ascomycota > Eurotiomycetes > Eurotiales > Aspergillaceae > Aspergillus > Aspergillus alliaceus. Next base: position 176,224 of record NW_022474689.1, on the reverse strand, counting down.
ACTAATGTAGGTTCCACTTTTCGGTATCGGTTTAAGGGTGCTAAGATTGACTAGTAGAACTGGGGAACCATGGAAGATCATATTTCTACAATAGTAACACTGCCATGCTGGCAGAAAGCATACGTTGAGGAGCCAAATGATAACGAGGGATGGCCAACCATCATAATTCACAATCAACCACTGTAGAGTCCACTATATTATAGATACTTGCCTTAGACAGCCCAGTTGGATCTTTAGTTACTTTTTCCAGCCTACTCCGTACACCCGTGCGCGGGCCTCTTCGAAAGCCAGCCCAAAAATAAATAGCAGCGTCGCAATACTGATGCTCTAGCCTGCTCATGTAGCGCCTACTGTATAGTACACTAGGTACTTCATATATAATAGATTTCCTTGATCTATTCTCACCTTATCACCCTAGTAACCATCAATTTCTCCAACGCCAACACAATGGCCACTTTTCCCGATTGGCTAAGCTTATACGTCTCACCCAATTGCACCACGATACGTCACTGACAATGCTAGTATCTTGCTCGTATAGAGTATATTTTCATTCGGACCTGCATTATTCTCAATAAATCCAATCGTGACTATACTTGCCATAATATCATTCATTAAAAAAGCTCGAGAGCTTAAGCAATGCCCAGTGCCGAGCTTGAGCATCGATGGTCTAAAGATCCAAGCGGTCGTATATATACTACTAGCTATCTCTGAGGTCTTCTGAGTTACTTTTCCTTTTGAAGATTTTCTGGCCGGGGCCTCTCACATAGTGATTAATTGGTATTAGATAGCAGGATGGATCACAATTGATTATGCTATTTTTGGGCATTGGGCAAGGGATATTGCTATGGTTGGCGGCGCGCCATAGACCAAATGCGGAGCTGCACGAGAGTGAAAGAGAGCCTCTGTTGGGTTCTCAAATTTTGAGGGAGGAAAGAGTATCGGGGCAGGGTCCTTTGGTGCGTTATATACTTGTAGGAGGCTCTATCTCTGATCTTTACGTATGTATGTTTCATACCTGTAGTGATTGTGACATGGCGCTTTCATTTTGGGTTGATTTATTGAATATTATGCTTATCAGGACATTATGGCTAGTTGAAGACGCCTTTCGCTTCCCCTTGAATATTTTGTTCTCTATTCGTACCTCCTTTATTCCTCCTTTTTTTTTCTTCATTTGCTTCTTTCTTTCTTTCAATTTTTTTTTCCCTGAACCGAACACAGTAGCGTATTTCAAAGTTTTATATCTGCCTAGAAACTCGCCGATCACCTAACGGACAAATCAACAAAGAATGCGATCATACGTATACATCCTGGCAGAGAAGCTTCACTGCACATTATCTAGTCCACATGATCTTATAAGAATTTAGTACTATTCTGCCGTTCGCCAAGCTACGATTTATCCGTGTTGTGCGGGAGGGCCGATCCGTCGACCCGTCGGCCCACCAGCGGGCCACGAAGGTTAAAAAAGCTACCACAGTATCATCATGATCTTCATGACCATGTGATACCCTACAATAATTTAAAGGCAAAAATACAAAACCGCGTTCTTCACACATAAATCTGCTATACATCTGTACCATACCAATAACACGATCAGGATTTTAGCCTAGGGCCTAGGGCACCCACCTCCCTCGAGCGGCATCATCTTTCGCTTCTATCCCTATGATGAGCGAAACGAAGCAAAGCCACCAAAGATATCTCCCAAAACAATCATCATATGCATCCCACTCTTCTCGCAACAAAACTAACACCGCCCAGGCCAGCCGTGACCCCCGTAAACACAATCAACGCACCGTAGCCACTCCCATACCCAAACGCTAGCTCACCCTCCCATGGATGATTCTGGAGCAGGGCCTCGCTCAGGGGACCGCAGGCAATGCTACCAATACCTCGTCCAGAGGCCAAGACACCAATGATAATGCCTGCATCTACAGAGGGATGTTCCTTTTTCACTTCCTTCACGATACCAGTGTAAGTCGAGGTGAAGCTTCCCGCGAAGAACCCGTACACGACTGCAAAAGCACATAGAAGGGGGTGGGTCTCTGCAAAACCCCACATTAGAAAGATCGAGACGGTGGCGCCTATAGAAGAGACGAGGATTGCGGTTGTGACGTGAAATCTGTCGATTAGGATGCCGATGAAAATGCACCCGAAGACGGTAGCGATGCTCAGCAGCGCCACTGTTGCGGTTACTGCTTCGTTACGCAGGCCCATCGAGCGCGCGTACAGCGGAAGGTAGATGGCGGGCGCGAAGAACCCGAGCCCCTCCAACACGTTCCCTAGTTGGCAAAGGAGGAACGTGCGATTTGTGAGGAAGGACAGGTCGATGCGATGGGGTTTCTGGGCTTGGCTGGGTGGGATCCGGGGGCGGATTATTGCCAGTAGGGGGCCTGTTAGCACAAATAATACCACGGCCCATCCGCGCAACACGGTTGGCCATGCGTACTTGTTCAGGCCCCAGTCCATGATGAAGGGGATGGTTACCCCAGCGAAACCGGTGCCGGCCTAGAGGGGGATTACGTGCATCGTTCAGTCGTACGGAAAACCAGGGAGGCAGTAACGGAATTGACGGAGAGCTGCTTACCCACATTATGCCGTATGCAAATCCTTTCCGTCGTACGAACCACTCGTCGACGTAGACTATCACGGGTGAGTACAAGAGCGTGCCGCCTATGCCATATAAAATGCCTTGCGTCAGGATGAGCTGCTGAACACTTTCGGCAAATGAGGAGGCAACCAGGGAGACGATCATGACGCACAGGCCAGCGAGGGCGATCTTGTTCTTCAGCCAAGGCAGGACCCGTATTCCCAGGAAGCAGAAGTTGCAGCCGAAGTACATGATTCCCTGTTGCGGTGGAGATCAGTCAGCTCAGGTTAAATATTGCGAAATGATCCCGTGGACGGAGCTGGAACAGCACCCACCATGGCAGAGGTACCGATAGCCGCAATTCCGGACGGTTGCGACATGAAAGGCTCATGGCTGCTATAATAATCATGGAAAATACCGTAGGAAAATGGAAATCCTGCCCCACAGGATTGAGAAAATCAGTGAGCAATCCTCAAAATAGTCAAACTCATCCGGAGCCGGGAGCATACCCCAGACCAAAGCTTCAACCAGGAAGCATGCGGCTAAACAAATCCATGGTCTATAACCTGTATCCGGTGGAGGAAGAGAGAACTCGTGTGTTAAATCCTCGATCATCTTTAGTAAACGAGAAATTACACATTCCTGCTCTATCCCACAGGTGAAAAAGGGCCCAACATGGGGTAGCACATCTTTATCTTCCATACACTATCCCTATGATCTAGGTTGAAATTGGCCGGTGCGGCGATGAGATTGATTATTCCCCGGAGCCTACAGATTCACGGCAATTTGGACAGGGGTTAACGTATAATATTGAGGAGACCTTTTGAGATCTTCCCGAATTAACACCCAGGTATTCGTAAATAACTATATATTGGTCCTACTACCTGAAACATTGAAGTCTCAACCAGAGTCAGGGGTTTACAAATTTTGTTCGCCGCCTCTGGCATTCTATCATCATTGTCCAATGATAATATATCCGTTTGTTGCACTGCAATGGAGGAGGCGATCCCTCGACGGTTGAGTAATTCGCACCCGGCAAGCTTTCTTCTTGTATATGCCGGAGTAAGGGTTATTCGGGATGAAGCGTTGGGCTGAGAAAAGGGATCGGGGCCAGTGTAAAGCGATGCCATAGATGCTGGATAACTTGTACCAAAGGAGGCACGACTGGAATGCAAGAGAATATGGTAGTTCTTATCTATAATATGTACCTTTCTAGTTCTACGGTCTTGATTTTGCTTTCAATCAGACCAATAAATTTATGCGAAGATGGACGGATGGACACCTTTACATATATATATAAACAGGGACGGAGTATATCGATATGCTATCACTACTTCTGACAGCATTTGCCCATCTAGTTGTTGTAAAAATAATATTCAGAGCAATATTCGTGTCAGTTATAATATATATGGAAAAAGGAGAGCACAATTCGTTCATTGATGGGAGAGAATAAAGAGGTTAAGACTCAAGTTAATAACCGCCAAGCCAGTCGCGAGAATACGTAACGCTGAAAGAGACAAAACAAAAAGGAATGTTTCCGATGCGGGGAATCGAACCCCGAGCTGCTGTGTGAGAGACAGCGATGTTAGCCATTACACCACATCGGATACTCGTTAAAAGAATGCAACATTTTTTACATTGAGTGGGAAAATACTTGTAAGAGGTTTTAATTGAAAATCATTCTTTCCTGATACGGGATAGTTTGTCAAAATCTACGCATCCCCCACGTGACCCCACCAAATCGGGCACCCATGAATATCGTCCCACACGACACTGTATAGGCTCTCTTTCCCTGCCCATCCTCAGTTCTGTACCTGCAGAATGGCGTTAATTCGTCTTGGTCAGCTCTCGGAGATTCGTCAGGCGCGCTATGTCATCCATCTCTCGGACAAGAAGCGCCTGGTATTGTTCCGCCTGCCCGTAATTGACCCGTCAAAGAAGGCAAATCAGGCGGCCAATGAGACTGACGATGGATGGGTATATTATGTGATGGAAGCCGAATGCCCCCATGCCGGTGGGCCTATGCAAGATTCCTCAGTGGATATTGAAGACTCTGCATATGTTGTTTCGTGTCCGTGGCATGCCTATGATTTCAATGTAGAGACAGGTGAATCAAGCCTTGGTATTAAGGCTTGCACTTTCCCGGTCGATGCCCGTGGCGAATACGTGACCCTGTCGTACAGCGCAGAGGATGGGTCTGATGTCTCCTTGGTTAAGCTTGAACCTGTCAGCGAGAAGTTCAAGCTGAAGGATGGTAAAGGACCCAATAAGAAGGCCGCGCCGAAACAGGAAGTTTCGCAGGTTCACCAGACAGAGTCAGCCCCGGCTAAATACCTTGATGATAACGCCACCGTGTGCGACTGGTGTGCTCACATTCTGAACAGCCCAAACCCGGAACACAAGATCGAGCTCACTGCTCATTTATTTTCTATCTTTACCGAAAGAGAGGCATCGTCTTCTCCGATGCCCCTTGGGCGAGGGACCGTTTCACCCCCTGCTCAACCGCCACGGGAAGGCCTGTCGGAGGTGCAGCCATGGGCAACCCAAAAGTCTGGAAAAGGCGGTACCTTGAAAAGCAGAATTGCTATGTTACATGCGCTGGCGAATATTGAGCTCTGGGCTATCGATCTCGCAGTCGATATATGTATCCGGTTTGCGACATTCCAGACGGTTCCAACGTCGCAAGGCGGCTCGCGGCAACTGCCACGAGCATTTTTCCATGACTGGCTCAAGGTGGCTAGCGATGAAGCTAAACACTTCTCCTTACTGCGCGCGCGTATGGAAGAAATGGGATCCTACTTCGGTGCCCTCCCTGTGCACCACGGTCTCTGGGAATCGGCAACCATCACGGCTCATGATCTCAGAGCGCGGATCAGTATTATTGCGCTTGTACATGAGGCCCGAGGTCTGGATGTCAATCCAATGACTATTGAGAAGTTCCGCCGAGCCGGTGATATCGAAAGTGTTCAGAGCTTAGAGGTTATTCATAACGACGAGATCACCCATGTTACGACCGGCCACAGATGGCTGACATGGATCTGCCAAGAGGAGGGAACTGATCCCGTCCACGTTTTCCGTACTAATGTACGGAAGTATTTCCGGGGCAACATCAAAGAGCCTTTCAACTCGGAAGCTAGAGCCCAAGCTGGCTTAGATGGACGATATTATCAGAACTTGGAAGGGGTACCATTGGCTTGATTGTGATCATACACAGTTTCAGACCTTTCTGGCTTTGATACCCTGCCAAGTACGATTCTACCCTGATCTGCGTCATTTCTACCTTTCAGGTAATGGCACGTTGTTTCTTTGGAGTATTATCGGTGTTACGATGTGTCATTAACCACAGGAGCCTATTTCTATCACACTACCTTGAGTTGATCTACAGGGCCCAAAGAAGAATTCCAGACCGTTGGCATTCCGCGCATCACTGCATCCCATTCCGGCAACCCCATGATGGAATTCGCATACAGGAGCATCTGAACAGGGACCAGGTCTTCAAGTTGGATATCAACCAGTCGCGCAATAAACACCACAGCATGCGCATCCAGCACTGTCGGGCCCGTGTCGTCCCCAAATATCCAAATCCCACCGCGATTGAATTTTTCGTATTCAACCAATAGTTGTGAGAACAAATGTCTCGCTTGACCCGTCATGCTTTCTTCGTCTTCGTCATCTAATTCAGGCTCTGTGTGCTTTCTCTCGCTGGGTGACCCTCATTGTTAGCATGGAATGCGAAGCTGAATGGCATATCTAGTTAAACTAACCGATCACGTTCATATTCCAGAGCACGACGATGTTCAGGCGTGATGTCTACTCGAGCCAAGAGATCGTCTATCGCTGGGTTCGGATTGTTGTCTGTTCGAATGCGATGAAGGTGGGATAGAAGGCGTTGTATAGTTGCCCGATGGGTTTCCGGGATCAAGCTTGGACGTTGCTCACAGACCCAATATGATATAGATAAGCTATCGGTGAGAGGGGCTGGCAGTGACTTGGATGTTAAGACAGGGACCTGCAGTGTGAAATTAGTATTATCATTCCTTTTTCTAACAAAAAAAGAATCATGTTCCCTTGTTGTGCATTCGGTATCATCTATAAAAATCTCGAAGCCTTCATACCTTTCCTCCTGGATTGATGTGTAAAAGGTAATCCTCTTCAAGATTCTCATTGCGGTGCAAATTTACTAGTCGATAGTTCAATTTTGTAAGGTCGCGGGATGAGTGAAATTTATCTCGCAATGCTAATTCGATTGTAAAGCGGACCATAATAGAGTAAATAGAAAATGGGAAGAAGTAAAGGCAGGGATTGGAGCTCTCCCTTCCTCGTAGCTTTTGGTAGAGTCGCAGTAACATCATGGGGGTTCATTGTCAGATTCCGAGTGGTTGAAACGTCTAGAATTTAATGGCGATCGTGGCATTTTTTAACTTTAGCGATGGATGACTTAAACTAGTTCCGGACAGCCTCTTGGATAATAAGCCTTGCAGATAAATGTATGTAACCCTACTTACTTCGATAGAATGGAAAAATTACATTCTGTTTCCGACGATCGCGAGAGTTATCATGTTTGAACTTTCTGTAAAGTGAATTTGATCATAATCTTGGGATAGAGTGGTGAATGGTGCCGATTCGGGCTTAAATTTTGAACTCGCAGTACCCGCAACCACTGCGGATTCTATATCTGGCATTGGCACCCGCATTTCTGTGCGGATTCAGTGTAGGTTTATGGTGAAGCCTTGCCGCTCTATCTTGGAGCTAGTCGGAAGTAACATGTCGAGAGTATCTTGAGGACAGCTGATTAATAGGGCTTCTCTGGTCACGATAGACACCAATACGGTCAAGCGCGAGCCACTCCTCTCACATTTCTAGTTTTATTACTCTTCCATGAGCGAATCTATAAAGGAGAAAATAATTTAAGACAATAACAGTGTCTAGTGTGTCATCCGTTTCTGTTCCGACCCCGAGCCAGGAATTCTTCCGGTGTTGTTTTAAGCTCCGGGGGCGGGCCTTATAAACCGTGGCTCACAAAAACAGATATCTCTAGAGTAAACTAGGAACTATAAAAAGACTGCTATATTCTTGATAATGTCTGTCTGAGATCAAGCCTTTCAGTATCTACAATCTCAAAGCATTTCTCCATATCAATTGTTCCAACCCAGAACTTGCACAATGAGCGTCGGAATCGCAGGCATTACAGGCAAGTCTGCCCGTCGCCTGGTTACATACCTCCTCGAAAAAGACAATATCTCAATCCTCGGCTATTGTCGTAAGCCCAGTAAGGCCTCGGAGGCCTTCAAGGCATCTTCCAAGGTCGAGTTGATTTCAGAAGACGCATTCGATCGAGACACAGTGCGCTCCTTCGTCCAAGGTTGCCACGTAGTCGTCTGTTGCTACCTAGGCAACCAAAAGCTCATGCTCGACGGTCAAAAGGAGCTCATCGACGCTTGCGAAGACCTCCATGTGTCCTGATATGTTGCTAGCGACTGGGCGCTTGATTACACCAAGCTCGAATTGGGCCAGCTTTTTCCAAAGAACCTATGATTCACGTCAAGGCCTACCTCGAGACGAAGAAAAATGTCTCCGGTGGTCATATTTTCATAGGTGGATTCATGGAGCCGGTATTCAGTCCATTCTTTAATATCTTTGATCCTAGTACCCGTACCTTTTGGCATTGGGGCAAGGGCGATGAGGTCATGGAGGGACTACTTAATGATAATGTGGTGCAGTTCACTGCTGCGGTTGTTGGGGACCCTGATGCACGTGATATCTTGCGATGTAGGTATTCATCTGCCATATCTACTATACGATGTGCAAAGAGGGCCAAGTTTATCAATTGTCGACGGCCGTGCCCTCATTCGTGAGATTGCAGAGTCTTTCGAGAAAGTCCATTACTTGAGTGCGGCTTTGAAAAGACGTGGCTCGAGGGATGATTTGTATCAGAAAATGCACAGCCTACATGATAAAGTTCCACAGGATGTTTTTAAGTATATGTCGCTGGAAGCGCTTGTTATCCCGTTTTAATTTCTCTTGCGTGTACTGAAAAAACCTTCTACAGGTTTTCCCACTACTATTGGATTGACGGTCAGACTTTTGTGGGCCCCAAACTTGACAATGTGAAATATTATGGTGTTACGCCAGTGGACTGGGAGGGATATATACGTCAATGGACACTTGAACAGTTGCAAACGTCGTATTCCGCTTTGGGGATGTAATTAGCAGAAGGAGCTTCGACGAGGGTCAGATATCGTGAGGGTAGTTGAAGCGCTTGAGACCTCCCTTTAGTATATGAATAGAGATAGGAGAATGGAAAATATTATCTAAGCAGAAATTTGATGATTCTGGGCGGAATACTAATGGTAGGGTAGAACTTCGCTTTTAGTCCAGTCAAGGCAAAGAGGACATGCGAGGGTGGGTTGCTTAAGTTTATGCGAAAAAAAGAGTCTGTTCTAGCAAATCTGTTGTCGTGGAATCATCGCCACCATCCTTAAACACACTCGCAACAATAGGGTCAGGTAACTTGCTGGGGCAGGATACACCATCAGATCTGGGCCACTGATGAACTTGTGCCGTGGCAGCCCGCTCCGTGAGATGCGTGACTGCGCTCAGCATCACGCCCCTTTCCTTCAAGTCTCGCGCCTTCCACCGAATGTAGGCGCGCTCCACCCATCCATGCTCGGTAAGATTCCGGTGACCTAGGTCTAATGCAAAGTGTCGATAGCACAAAGGCAATGGCATGCCATTGCCACATCACAGCAGATCTAATGCCTTGCCTGATCCCCAAGTCTAACTAGCGCTCCATGACTCATATATTGACTAGCACCCTTGTGCGAGATCAAACTTCCTTGCTTCTCATTCTCAACACTACCGGTATAAACCATTTTTTCGCAAATCTGACGGCCTTTCAGTTTCTCTATCTGATCCACTCAGATATCCCTGTAGTCCCAGGTGATTTGGAACGGTCTCTGCCGTATAGCCTAGATGGGTTTCCCGAATCCCCCTTCCACTCAGCTCACTAGACTCCTCTAACCGCTTCAGTCGGGCAACAAGCTCGGCCTTCAAGGGCCGTTTTTTTCGCCGCGGAGCACGGCTCGGAGCGGGAAAGATGCAATCATTCTTTCCTTGAACGCAATCGGTGCATGCGAGGGTCTTGCTCCATCGGACTTCTTTTTGGTTGCATCTCACACAGCTACGTGCTGACGTCATCACTACTGGAACTGATATGCCGGCATCGAGCTTTGAGCAACACAATTATTAGAAGAAATAAAGCATTGTAGCAATAGCAATAAGTGTTAAACAATTAATTAGAGAAATAAACCAACAGCGTATGCTTGCCGGGCTTTGCTGTCCCGTCTTCCAGCCAGTTGCGAGTAGATCCAATACTTCCGGCCTTAAATAGAGACCGAGCCGAGCTTTTGCTAGTCAGTTGGCGCAGACAGGCTCAGGTGACATCCTAGTTTTAATAAATCATACAGTCAAACATGTCTCCATCTTAAAATTAATGAATCTTGATCATTGAGCAGACCTCGGCTGGCTTCTGCTGTACTAACGATCAACTCATTTCGCACGGAAGTCGAATATATCATACCTCGGATTTGGTCGGTAAAAGGACTAGTGTATCTCATGGGTCACTGTAGTGGACATTACGTAGACCAAAATAATAGTTATGGCGTTCAATATGGGACGAGCTGCTGGGGATACAGGAATGAGAATATGGATATAACAATTTCCGATTCATGTAGATAAACACAGCGCTTGACGGGCTCTGAGATTAGGGTGACGTTAGTCTAGAAAAAAGTGATATTATTTGTCCGAATGTCGCCAGGTAGTCAAGCTTGTCATATCCTGTGAGTCCGAGTGCTCATCAGCAATAGCCCCGGCTTCTGTAAGAACATCGTGGGTCTTTCTAATGTAAAAGCTGAATTGCGGCTTCAGCTTCCCCTGGGCCTGTACCAGGGTTGCAACTCTGGACGCGCGGCTGCCTCTACACCTTGGTCTAAGATATGAATGCAGGGCTATTCTAGGTGTTTCAACAGAATTCCGCGTATATTATCTACTGGTTTATGCTACGATAAACACCTGACTGTATCTTTGACCAACGAATGGTTACAAAAAGATGTAAGATATTGGAACAAGGGACAAATCATCATTTTGGGCGGTGGTCTAGTTCTGCCTTGCTAACGTACTTGCTAGACCTCTCAAAACCCACTCGTCAAGTAACTAGCTAGCTCAGTCCTCTTAATTAGCGTGGCCAGTATTTAACGTAACTAACTAGTGACGCCACATACTTGACTCCGCCCCTTACATTTAATACCGGACTTTCCTCCTTGCTATGTCGTTATTTTGCCCTCATGTGGAACGAAATGCTAGGTGTAATATCTTTATATTCTGTATACAGCAACAATCTTTCTGTTGAGACATGTGCAGTGGTTACATCTCACGGAAAGGCAAACACCAGAAATCGGGATCGAGCATGGAACACTTTTTGGAGAACCGATCACTGCACACTAGAAATAAATAATTTTTTCACATTTTACCTTCCATTAGCAGAGGAGCCAAGCTTCTTGTAAAGTCCAATGGACTCTATAAACCAATACAGTTAAAGGTTGTGTTTCGCTTTTTAATTTAGTACCACAAGCCACACGTGCAGCAATGCAAAAGATACGCTTTCTCTGTTCAATTTAATGTTTAATATATATTGCATCATAGTATGCTTGCTTAGTTGCTTGGTTCTCGTACTCGATATGTGGATCTCCATTATGACCTATTGGCCTTGATCATCCCGATATCTAACGGCCAATCGTAAGACCTATGCATATAAACGGGCGGACTTCACTCTAGAGTGACGACTTTCTTGTGACAACCAAGAAAGTCAGAGACCAGAGCTGTCGGATATTTTATTATAAAAGGCAATGCTATGTTAATATGCCCTTTCAAGGACATGGCCAGACGGTCTCACCGGTTCCACCGCAGACACTAGGAGGTGCAGGTAATGTTCCCAAGGGTGCTGCGTGGAATCTATCATTCGTAATGATCCAGGACCACACCTCCACAGAAAGCAGGCACGGATTCTCCTCAAGTATATCCCAGAGAGTGTAGTGCTCTTCTCAATCATTAGTATACACAATTACATCTAGGCAGAAGTCCAGAGATACGGAAGATGTAACTGAAGCGCAACGTTCTAACTGTTGTTCGAGTCCCTTAGCCATAGCAAGCTGCCATGACCAGAATACGGTACCATGATAAGCACCCATGGCAGAGTTCTGTGAATAGACTGGATCAGGACCGTAGGCTGGATTGGCAACTCGGAGACCGACAGAGGACCCGCTTGCTCGAGAATTACGTTAAGAAGACATCAATGTGAACGTTGCATGTACCCTTCGTCTTTCTTCCTTGGTTCGAGGATTATTTGTTGACATTTAACACAGACTCGTTGTAGCCTTGTAGGGCTATACAGCATGACATGTCACGTTAGAGGCTTCTTATTGGTTGGTAGTCCATGCTTGGACATGGAAAGTAGTGTTCGGACGCCATCATTCCCTCCAAATATCTATACGTATTATACAAATAGTCAAGGCACAGCACTATAAATATCCTTGAGCTCATGACCCGCTTCACTTGTCAAAAACCGACCAATGTCACTCGGGTGACAGACGTTGAAAATCAAGGAAGAAATGAGAATCAACACCGCGTCAAAAATATACAAGAAAACCTCATGATGCAGCAAATACCCATTATTTCCCTGTAGATACTCAATCAAGCGAAAGACAGACCGAATCATGATCATCATACTCGACGCATACAACACATTGAGATGTTTCCTCCACGGGATTTCAGTAGAATAGCATCTTGGAATAGGGTATTTCTTCAGCTTCATGTCGAATGAGCTCGCCGTGACGATGAAGAAACCGAAGAAGAAGATTTGAACGAAAAGCCCGACGACGATGATTTTTTCGCCGAGCTTCATGCTGTCGAGGTTGCCGCTGCTCTGGATACCACCGCCTGAATTTCGGACAATTGTTAGGACTGAAATGCTATATATAAGTCGCCATTAATGGGTGTGCATTGCACTTACCGGCACCTTGTAAGAGAAAGGAGAGGACGTCACCCGTCACGAAGATCTTGGTTAACCATTTCTTTCGCATGATTGCATGAGATTCTGCCTCTAAGACTAAGATTATTCGACCGAGAAACATATATATAGAGGCTGCGAGGAGGGCTGGGGCGAGGAGCAGGAATAATGTTTGTAGGAGGTATGGTCCAAGAGTCCAGTTTGGTGACTCTTTACTGGACATTGCGCGTCCGATGTAGCCGATAATTTCAACTGCTCCGGTTAGCTTTTTGTATCTAACTAACGGAAAGGATGATTTGATAGAGCGTTACTAACAAATGCATCCGATAACGAAAGGAATGAAGAACCAAGTCCGTGTCCGGAACATTTGGTATATGTGGAATATGGTCGTTCCCGAGAAAAGGATGATAAAGATAACCGCAGCAGCCATACTCGGATCATAATGATAGAATGAGAAGGATGCTGCAGCTTCTGCATCACTGCTTGTACTGCGTGAGTTCATGTTATCTGCTGTTGCCGGGATACTGATCCGAACGCTGAAATAAGTATAAATGAATGTGTAGAATAAGACTAGAAAAGGAATGAAGGGAGGTCTGCTCAATACCTATTTTCTAGCTGGTGCTGCAAATATTTAAACATGAAGAGAATAGGTAGAAAAAAATTAGAAGGACGAATACTCGGTCACCACCAATAATCTTAGGCCGAAGAAGCTCCATCCTACTATAAGCCTCTCTTGGCAAGGACAGAGCATTAAGAATATGCACCAATTGCGTGGGGCTGTTTCAGATAATAATCATCTTGAAGAGATGGAAAAAAATGTATTCGCTGAGGTCTTCGGTTCCTCAGCGCTATCTAATTGCCGAATTCGTTTTCGCTATCGCGTTCGTGTTGGCTCTTCGGTCCTGTTCTCGACCCACTCGGCATTGATAATAATAGACTTCAGGGGTTTAGCGAGAGGCTTAGAGCGGATCATATATTTTACTCGTTTACCTTGTTTCTTATCTTGCTCCAGGTCTCTGTTTAGAGCGATCTTCGAGCGTAGACATAGTACAGCAGGTGCTTTAAATCCTTGATTGCCTACAATGCTGTGCTATACATTTATTAACTGGCGTAAATAAACAAGACCCTTTGGTTGACGAGCTAGATGCTCCTTAATCAGGTCCTATATGGTGCATTCTGCATGATGAATTGTAGGAAGCTCAGAGTGCCTTAGTAGTTCTCGAAGAGGAGATCGATAGATTCGAAGATTCAATAACACATCTCTCAGGCCACGACAATTTCCTGTTAAGCAGTATAGAAGATATCCTTGTAGGAGTCCAGAACACTATTACTGTTGTTGATAGATGCGATACCGTCGTGGCTATATCGACGCAATTACTCGAAGATGAGTCAGGATATAGAAGCAACGATCTGTTGAAAATACAGGGGTTCCTGAGTGAGTCCTCCAAAATGCAAAAATGAGATTCATGATGCACGCTATTCTCAAACCCTCTATGAGTTTCGACTGTTATTCAATGCCTCAGTAAAAGAAAATGAGATCGCACATGCTGTCGGAAATATGGACATTCATCGATTGATATCATTGAAGCCCGCGCATTTCCGGGGTTGGCATATTTATAACTATGTTCTAGATCAAATCTATCAAATTTTGAGTTGAATTGAACGTCTAGACCGTCGGTAATCCACACTAGTAGCTTTCGCATGGCCAGGATACCTTTCACCACAACCGGACCTATCCGCTTTGCAACATCACCAGGATACCCAAAGTCCCTCTATTATTTACTGGATAGTAGAGCAAGTCAAGTTATGATAGGAGGTATCAGTTAACCCTCCTCAGTTCGCTCCAACAGTTTATACAGCCGACATTTACATGTCACGTAAAAAGTCCGGAAGTGCATCTGGACCCACATAAAAACTCACTGTTTGCGTCATAGACTCATCTTCCAAAGCGTCAACATCCTTCAAAGGGGTCCACAACAATTGTCCACTCCTCCGATAAGGCTGTTAGTGGTGCCTTTCGCTGGTGTTGATCCTATATGACGTCGAACTACCCATGGTTGGGACCATTGTGGTTTTCTACCAGAAAACATCTAGTCTTGGAAGATCGTCTAGTAAACATCCCCCTCGCTTTCATCATTTTCGCCCGCCTCGTTTGATTGAACAATCCCTTGGATCTAGTGAATGTGATTATCTAGCTGTGGATCTGCCCTGAAGTTAGTCCGACCTTCACAGCACCTTCCTCGGCATGTAGTGGTGCTTGAATACAAAAACGTCCTCCTATACTACTCTGGACACTCTTATACGTGCTGCAGATTTTAGGAATTTCTATCGAGCTAGCGTACAGAGTGAATCCTCTTAATTAAATCCTGCTTATTCATATCTCTCCAAAAGACACCACCCTCATGACCCAGGACCGGCGCGATAGCGGAGCAAGCCAGAGTTCATTAATCAGTTACCGGAGTGTTGAGCCACAGGGCCCAGGAACACCCGACCATCATGTTGAGGGTCAAGCAGCCAATGTGTCGAAGAACAGTCCGAGCAGTGTCTCGCTCTCCCGCCATCATCGGGTCCACTTTAGCACAGACCTGAGCTACGAATACGGCGACGTCAATGCTGAAACCGAGGGCTCGCCTGAGGCGGCACCACCGGAGGGTGGCTATCGAACCACGCAGGGGTCCGTAGATATCACCGAGGAGCGGCCTAGGAAGCGGTCTGTATTTTCTAATCGCTCTCATGGTACAAATAGTGTGGACTTTGGGGAAGTGTCGCCTACTAAACCCGCTCATCCGAGTCAGGGGGGTTCCTTTCTCAGCAGAGTATATGGGCTTCGACATACCGTGACGGATAAAGCGAGAGACTGGGCGGCTCGTCTTGGACGCCCGCCGTCTGATGAGCAGGATGTGCGGGATATACAGCATCGTCCTGACTCGGGTGGACACAGCGGGCCGGCTCTTTCTGAGAAAGGGTATGAGCAGGATAGATCGAGCTCTGAGGCTCATCGTCTCGTTCGGGAAATGTCTCATGACCGGTCTGTTTATCATCGTCCTGGACATGGAAAGCCATATCCGCATAAGGGTCCGGAGTATTGGGGAAGTCCTGGTGATGCGTGGAATGATCGGAGACTCCGACGCAGTGGCAGTACTGGGGGTGTTTTATCCCAGCTGCTGAAATTGAATGGGGCTCTAGACCACTCACACATCGGTGGACCTTCAAATACTAGTCAGTCACCTAGACAGATGGAGACTCCTTTGGGTGATAGCAGCACGCCCGGGACAAGCACACCAGGTAAAAGGAAATGGTATAAAAAACCGCCGAATATGTCACCTAATACCCTTGCTGGCTCTACAACCAATATCAGCGGGACAAGCACACCGGTCTCGAGTGAAGTGCTCACCGCTGCTTCGAAGCGGCGCAGCAAGCAATCGCTGGGAAATATGCGCCTGGAGGACGAGATAGAGATTACCTTACAGATTGCGCAAATTATCGCTCGAGAACGATATATCATGCAGCTATGCAAGGCACTCATGATGTTCGGCGCCCCCACGCATCGATTAGAAGAGTACATGCAAATGACTGCGAAGGTACTAGAAGTGGATAGTCAGTATCTCTATGTGCCCGGCTGCATGATAATGTCCTTTGATGACCCATCGACACGAACCGCAGAGGTCAAACTAGTCCGAGTCTCCCAAGGCGTCGACCTAGGACGTCTCTCCGAAACCCATAACGTCTATAAAAACGTTATCCACGACGTGATCGGCATCGAGGAGGCTATCCAAGAACTAGAAGACATAGTGAAACGCAAACCGCGGTACAGCAAAATAATAATCGTCTTGGTCTGCGGCCTCGCCACAGCCATGGTCGGACCCTTCGCCTTCGGTGCCAGACCAATCGACATGCCCATCATCTTCTTCAACGGCTGTCTCCTTGGAGTAATGCAACACATCATCGCCCCCCGCTCAGTCCTCTACAGCAACGTCTTCGAAGTAACAGCCGCAGTGCTAACCTCGTTCATCGCCCGAGCCATCGGCAGCATAATGACAACCATCCACGGCACGCACCAATACCTCTTCTGCTTCTCCGCCATCGCCCAATCCTCCATCGCCCTTATCCTCCCGGGCTACACAGTCCTCTGCAGCAGCCTCGAGCTCCAGTCCCAGAAGATCGTCCCGGGCTCCATCCGCATGGTCTACGCAATCATCTACTCCCTCTTCCTGGGCTACGGCATCACAGTCGGAACAACCATCTACGGCCTCATCGACCGCAACGCAACCTCAAAGACTACGTGTCCAAACGTCCTGGGCTTCAAAAACCCCTACGTCGCCCGCTTCCCCTTCGTCATCGCCTTCTCCATCTGCCTTCTAGTCATCAACCAGGGGAAGTGGAAACAGGGCCCCGTAATGATCGTCATCGCCTTCGCGGGCTACGTCACTAATTACTTCGTCACAAAGCGTCTCGGCACAAATACCCAGGTTGCGAATACCGTCGGCGCCTTCGCTATAGGCGTTATGGGGAACCTGTACAGTCGTATCTGGCACGGTCATGCCGCGACAGCTATCTTACCCGGGATTTTTGTCCTGGTGCCCTCCGGTCTGGCGGCATCTGGATCGCTGATTACGGGTGTTGAATCGGCAGATGAGATTCGGTCGAATATCTCTAGTAGTAGTGGACATGGGGGCAATCAGTCTGTTGGGGTTGGATCGGGGAAGCAGAAGTCCGTGCAGGATTTGGGGTTCGGGATGGTGCAGGTTGCGATTGGGATTACGGTGGGGTTGTTTGTGGCTGCTTTGGTGGTTTATCCGTTGGGGAAGAGGAGGAGTGGTTTATTTAGTTTTTAAGAGGGCGTTTTGGGGAATTAGAATATAATATACTATACATAATTTTTGTTTTGTTTTCCTTTCTTTATTTTTCCTTTTTTTTATTTTTTTTTTATTTTTTTTGGTATCATCATGATAGTAACATTGGTGAGAGCCAACGTGGTCGTAGGTCTACCGTCCAGGGATAGACCTAATGGTACTGTAGGTACTGTACTACGCAGCGCCTCCCAGAATACTACATGACCTATCGGCAAAGGAGATACTAATTCCATAGCCCAACGACGTGCTGATCTTCGGACACCTGTAGCGTTTAGCGTTATTGAGTGGTGGGGAAACGGTATATTGATGACATAGATGTCTAGTATAGCCACCGGTATCAACTTGATTGTATGCATGAGTTGGACAATTCACCCTAACCACTCTTTCCCCGCAGTCGAACAGAAGGTATGAATTATGGTTGGCCTATCACTCCCTCGCTTCACATTACCCGACTATGCAATGCCTTCGTGAGAGTCCTTGGGAAGGGGGGAGGGTTTCTCATGCCGAAGTGAGTATGTTCAGTATTTTTGTCTTCGGTGGCGGTATGGACTAGGTCGGTATCAGCTGTTACATACAAAATCAGGTAGTGGTCATGCTAATGAATTAATTTTCGTACGTCAATTTGAAGATGGGCGCTCCGAATCGGAAGAAATAGTCAAAGTAGTTTAGGGAGCATTTAAGTAATCCACCTGTATTCAGACGGCTCTGGGAAAGTGAGATAAAGTAGTCAGGGATAGAAGCTGCCGTGTCGATATTAGGAACCGGATGGGGCTTGATGAGAGCATTTAGAGAAGAAGAATGACAATAGTGACATATGCTACCCTAGTCATGTTCCTTTCTTATCTCCTTTCTTGACTGGGCTACTGTACAACCAAGAAACTAAGCAAAATGTCTTCATTAATTATTATTACCGTACAAATTTCCTTTGTATTATCCACATTAATATCTATGCATGCAGATCTACTGCCTCATGTGCCGGCACAGAGTGTCCCAATGGCCCCCCCCCTATTCAAGAGAGACGATATACATATTGGTATACAGGACGTGCTATATTACTCACTCTCCCTGGAGAGCATAGACCCCATCATTTCTAACAAATACCGCTCCCGATACAGCAGGACTTTCCGTCCGGCGTGCTGGAGATACTGACGACACAGATCGCGCAGTTGAGCTTGTAGCGGCAGGGGAATAGCGAGGAGATGCTCTGGGGTGAGAGTGACCTCGACGAGTTCCGCGTCGGAAGCGGGGAGACGGAAGACGGCGTCCCGGACGTCGGAAGGAACGGATTTATCGCGCGCGAGCCAGTCGCAGAGGGAATCAAAGAGATCGTTCGTGATGATGAATTGGACAAGAGAGTCCAGCCTCGTCCAGTCGAGGGCCTCGCTCGGCGAGGGGAGAGCACCGAGCGCGTTGTACAAGGTTACCGTGGTTGCGAGACTGTCCAGTAACGGTGCGTCCTTTTCTTCGTCGCGAATTTCTTGCGTCTCTCGGAGTAGGATCCCGCGTTGATCGTAGTCGCTGACGACCGGCCGATCGTAGCCTAGGTGCACTCGCCAGAACCGGTTGCATGCCACCTGGAGGACCATGCATGGCGCGAGTACCACGTATCCCCACCACATCTTGGCTGTGACCATGGAGGCGGCGCCGGCGATGAGACCGGTGAGGCCGGAGACGACGGCGTGCCACTTAAATTTGTTGAAGCGAAGGTGAAGGCGGTCTCGGAAGGGGGCCAGGGCGGGTACACGCGCGCAGGCTCGATCGTATCGGTGGAATCGGCGGGCAAGGTATACGGACCAGACGGCGTTGACGACTCCAAATGAGGCGGCAAAGGCGTTCCCCACGAATCCGGAGAGGAGGTTACTAGCGTGGAAAACTTTGGGGTGGGCGCCCCAGATGGCCATAATGGTTCCCGTGCCGACGAGGAGAGCACCGAGTCCGAGAAAAACGTCCATAGCGATGCGGTCAATAAGCTCAGTGCCCAGCTCGCGCCATCCGACGCCAAGACGGCTGTCGATCAACCGGATGAGATCCGGGTCTGGGTTGGTGGACACCAAATAATCATTTTGTAGCGATTGTAGGTATTTACGTTCGGCGTGGAGACGTTTCACGTTTCGCCAGCTGAGGATGAAGTCGCGGAGGGCAACGACACTCATTAATAAAGCGATTGGACCTCCAATGGCCATCAGGATCATAGCGTGCCGAGGAACAGGGATCTCATTCCACACATTGGCTGCAAAATCACCCGCATTGGCGAACTCTAAAAATCCCGTACTGGCCAGCAAGCTGTTGCGGTACCAGGAGGGGTGAACCAAATGCCATCGTCTACGCCGGCGTACGACAGTTATCATGGGGACGAGCTTTCCCGTTTCATGCTCTTGGAAAAAGAGGTCGGTTTTTGAGTCGCAGGGACGCTGAGAGGGGCACATCGGGAGACGGGAGGAGACTCGCTCCTCCAGAAAAGAGTGTCAAAAGAGGGGAAGGGAGGGAGGAAGGGGAGAGAAAAAGAACGAGGCAAGGCGAGGGGTGAAAGGAAATGGAGGGCAATGGAAGGGGCTTTTAATGGGCTTTTAACGGAAGGGGAAAAGGAAAAGGGAAAATTGATGGGGAAAGAAAGGGAGGAAGACGGAAAGGGAAATGGAATGGAATGTCGGTCACTGACTTCAAGAAGGATGATGTGATTGGTGGGCCCGGATGACTGATTGACTTTCCCTTGACTTGGCGTTGCCTTGTAGGGCTGAAAGTGGATTCAACACTAAGTATGGTTATAATTGAGTACACAGATGAAGAATGGGTCAGAAAGGATGCCTCAATTGCCTCCGGTGATCCTCCTCGTAACCTCATCAATGGTACCATACACACCACCTTTGACCGCCCATCAATCCCTCCCCCCTCCCTGCATGAACGAGCATCTGCATCCATGCCCATCCCTACCCAATCCTACGTATCCCTCGACACACCTGGAGACATGCAAAATGAGAACAGGTACCTATCACAAGCAGCGTAGGCTTTTGTGGCCGAATCACCCGAACTCCGCCGGGGCTCCAGATCCTTCGCCAGTATCATGTCTTAGCCCTACCGTGTAGGTAACCAATTTAGGTAGGCTAGTGTCAATTTCAAGAAATAAGGGGGGAACCGGTACGATTCCGAATACCCGATGGTCCGCCTAGACAACTCGCTGATGATACGTAGCGAGGTCTAGTTCGATCGGTTCCCCAGTGGCAGAAGGTTCTGTGGTCCGTGGAAGGACGTAGGCTGAACCATGCCCTCCAATCTCTCGACCCCATTTGCTCA
Organism: Aspergillus alliaceus; assembly: GCF_009176365.1. NCBI lineage: Eukaryota > Fungi > Ascomycota > Eurotiomycetes > Eurotiales > Aspergillaceae > Aspergillus > Aspergillus alliaceus. The sequence continues at coordinate 155,433 of NW_022474689.1, read as the reverse complement.
ACCTACACTCCATCCACGTGGATAGCAAATAGGAGAGACCATGTGATCCGTGCCAACTGTTGTGTTACTTCACCTCGCGTTATTTTGCGTGTTCGTGTATCAAAGCATAAGAAAAATATATATCTCTTACGATGTACCACCACGACTCATCTTGTGTAACTTGCTCGAATGATTCGATGCTTCTCGAAATATGATTTTCACACCTATCAAAATGTAACTATTCATTGCCCAGTCCCTCTCTAATTAATGGTTGTAACCCATCAGGTTCTCGGGAGAGAAGAGGTGGGGGTGACAGGCTATTCATTGTTTCCGTGTCGTACTCAGATATACGCGAGCGGATAGTGTCAAGCGTGGGCCTGGCTGCGGGTCGAGGGCGCGCTACCTATACATTGGTGACCAATACAGGAGAACTACTTGTTCACGGACACAAACGACGAGTTCAGTCTGCGACATTTCACTCTAACCGATCTCACTTCTACCGGGATGATGGCCGGCCCGTTTGTGACCAGTACTGGAGAACTATGTGCAGGACGGATTGTTACAATGTGTATTATTAGATTGATATACCTAGGCTATACGTCGTTCATAAAGAGAATTTGCCAACCTGTCACCCCATACCAAAACAAAAAGAAATAGAAAGTACGTATGTACACAACCCTGAGTAAATATGCATCCCGGGAACTAGTAGCACTCATCAAATGCACCGATGTGAAAGGACAGGATGTCAAATCCATAGGAACTAGAGTTCAAAAGACCCAACGGGAAAACGTCGAGACAGAATTCTGCACAGCAGGCAAGTAATCGATACCGGTGGAAGGTTGACGGCAAAAAGTCACACAGGTCAACCGCGTTGAAAGAGGAAACTAGAAATGGTAATGAAAACGAAAAATGTGAAACAGTTCTACCCTGACGCAAACATGCTCGATTGGCCCAGTCTATACGCCCTTTTTCATCTTCTCGGGCTGCACTGAATCTCCCGCTTTCAGGGCTTTGATCAGCCGAACGCCGGCGTCGGCTGTATCTTGAGGGGGACATGCCCAGAATCGCTCCTCGCTCGTTGACTCATGGTGACCGGGGTGCAAGGACTCCTGCGCCTTGGTGGGGACATCCGTTGCCGTGCTATAAACATTCACCCTGTCTTGGAAGCGCACGCGTTGTCGGCCCTTTGGCGAGGTACTCCGTGAGATGTCGTCCAAGTAGCTTTTGCGCATCGCATATCGTTTGGCGGCCTCCCGGCGAAGTGACCCCGTGGCAATTTTCTCCAGCGCTGTGCGCACGACGAATTGTAGTCCGAGATACGCCCACTCGGCCGCCAGGAGAGTCAACAGAAGCGAGGAGAGACACACATCAGCCATGCCGCCGCGGTATAGATATACGATGGCAGCGGTGGACAAGGTTCCGAGCCAGGTGAGAACTTCCAGTCCCTGCAGTGAGGGCCCGATCGAGTCGGCACGGATCGGCGGGGGGCGCTGGCACTCGAGGCTCAGCTTGAAGAAATCGCCTCGCAGTTCCAGCCAGTTGTTGGCGAGAAAGCCGAGCGGGACGAGCGGCCACGACGTCCCGAAGAGCGCGAGATAGCCGTACTGGACACACATCTCAAGCGTATCATCGTGCACGTTGTATTCATCCGCCTCGGCTTCATTTCGGATTCTCCCCAGAAAGGATGCCTCGTCTGGGGCGTCGTTCAGTAGCTGATCAGTTCGGTACGAGTAACGGCGACCCCCCGTTGGGTGCGATTTCCGATAGTCACGCCACTTTTGCACCAACACTCGTTTGACATAAGGGAGCACAACCTCCTCGCCAAAGTTCAGGATCTGTCCTGTCACGGACAGATAGATGACTTCTTGTTGCAATCGTGAGGGGTCAATGTGGACTCGGCGGGTGTCAATAGACTTGGCAAGACTACCCACGCGAAACATATCGAGATATGGCAGCAGTCGGGCGCCGAATGGGACATACACAAAGGCCGTGAGGATCGTGGGGAGGAAGGAGGTAATGAAGTTCATGACGAACGTTTTGGTGGTTTGTGCGATGTCATACTGGTCCTGCGTGCGGTAATTTTCGTACTCGGTCAGCTGGGTGGCCATGTCTGTCAATTTATTGTTGATCCATGGCAATGACAGGGAGAAGAGGACCGTCGGGAGGAACTCCAAGTAGTCTTTGAAGGGGCCCGTGTACACTTCCGAAATAAAGATCTCCATGACAAACGTGACGACGATCAATGATCCTAATGCGATACTGGCGATCGTGGCAAAGGGCAGGAGGAGCATTTGGCGCATGAATTGTTTGTGCGCTGGGAAGACGCGGACAATTTCACCCGTCACGGAGTCGCGAACTTCCTTGTCCCATACGTACTTCGGGCGATTGACCTTGAGCACTCCTACGCCCTTAACGTTCCATCGTAAGCTCAGATCAGTTTCCCGGATTTTCCAATATTCGACAAAGACGATGCTCCAGAGGCAGTTGACAAATGCCGAAGCAATTGAGTACGGCCCTAGATAGAGCCAGGAAAAGACGCCCCAGACGGCAGGGAAGACCAAAAAGGTCGAGTAGCATTGGATGAAGGCGAAATAGTAGGCGACCTAGGAGCGGGGATCGTCAGCGGGAGCCCCTGGTGTGATAATCGAGGGGGCCAACCTTTTCGCCGTATAACGCCCGGATCGCATCTAGATCCTCTGCGTTTAGTAGCAGGGTCCGACTCCACTTACGCAAGAGGTCGGCATTGGCAGACGGATCGTGTAATGGAAAGGTGCTAGCCACATTCTTCCATTTGCCCAATTGAGCGGTGATGCCCGCACCTCCCAGCGCCTTCGACCAGGTAACCGCATGGTATACGGATCGGAGTTCTTCAGCGGCGGTTTCGGAGTCAATCGCGGTGTGCTCATCGCCGATGGGGACTTCATGGATGATTCCATAGAGCCAGTCTTTTACCCTAGACGGTGTTAGCGGAGTCACCGATTCGCAGTGGGGTCTTCAGTCATACCGAGATTTATACACCATATTCCCCAGGTGGTTCCGGGGCACGCGGATGCACAGCAATAAGGAAGGGCCATAGCCGCGTCGGACTTGAACTTGCAGTTTGGCTTCTTGCAGATCGTGGATGAGGGTGCGGAACTCTTCGATGGCATTGCCAAGTTCTAGAGACAATCGCGCGAATTAGTGAGACGTGCCTATCAAGACAAAAGACCGGTCGAGAGAAACTTACCGGTGTCCTCAAACTGGTAGTGAATGACCCAGTCCACGCCAAAATTGTTGGCTTCGGCCCTATCGAGTTCGCGGCTTCCCGTAAGCAGACCCATGTCGACAGAGGGATGTTGTGCGAGTAGAAGCAATAATAAATTCATCAGAGGGTATTCATGAAGTGATGGTGAAGGGATAAAGAGTAGCCCGCATCTCCGCGGATCATTCGACGGTTCATGCAAGAAAGGAAGAGAAAAAAAGAAAAGAGAAGGAAAATGGAATGGGAAAGGAAAAGGTGAAATGGGGACAAGGGTTCGTCCTTGCTGCCCCACGATTAATGGGGATTTGCCGTCGATCTTACAGTTGGGAGTGTATTGTTTGTTTGTATCCGTGGAATTAACACAAACCTTGACAACGGAGGATCCATGCCAAGCTTTCAGCCCTACAAGGCAATTGGTTTCCCTTCAGAGGGACGAACCTTCTTATTTCTCATACTTCTTCTTTTCCCTCCTGTGATAATAAGGATTACGTAGTGCTCCGTAAATAAATCAATTAAAGATAAATCTCGGAAGTCTCGGTCTGGATATTCCACCTTGTTCCATACCGATTATGAAATTCTTACAACAGGTTGTGCCAGTGGCTGATTCTACGATGTTACCCGGAAAGACATTGCTTTATCTGGTAACCGAGAGACGGAGACTTTTAGCAATATTTGGTTGCCTAGGCCTTCCTCTGAGTACCTAAGTCATGGCCACATGATCAGCCTCATTTTAGGGATAGTTTTAACTACTAGTACTTGGTATCCGTAGTGAAGAGATTGTGGCAACGTCACTCTCATCTCCACTGAGTCTATAACTAGTACCAGTAATTCAATTCCATTTATAGATTCGTCTCCTTTTCACTCCCTTGTTTCATACACAAACGGTACTGTATCATCAATCTTTCCGTACTAAGAATGCTGCTGCCTGCCCCTAAGGATGTTCCTTGCTCGGGGCGTCATCCGCCGTTTCCGGTTTAGTGACTGATTAACCGCCCGTAGTTCGGTGGGTCTGGAACTCCCAAGCCAATCGTTTCCCAATAGTGGGGGAATCCCTACGGGGCGTCGCGGATACCCATTCTTGTCATTCATCAGAGACTCGTAATCATACTGGTGGAAATTATGATTTGTGAGATAAACGCCTTCTATGTATGAGTGGTAATCAAAAATTAGAAATCCAATTTGCTCAACTTCCCTTCTGACTAAGCGAAAAGCCATGTAACGTATTTCACTACCGAGCGCCGCACCACCACCGAGCGCCGCACTGTGTATCCTATACTAATTCAGCATTTTTTGACCTCAAATATCTCAACAACTATTAGCTTAATTGTAATAATATTATAATAACAGCTATGTATATACATTTAGAATATATATTCTTAAAATAGTTAGATGAAGACCTATATAAGGTCTATAATATTAGACTAAAATAAATTACGCAAAATTACAATGTTATATATATTACCTAAAGATCTATAGATATATATCCTATATTATTTTAATATTAAGATTTGCACCATCTCAATATACTAATTTAAAAGTATAAAGTAGATTGGACTAAGTTTGGTCAAGATATTAGAGTCAAAAAATGCTGAATTAGTATGGGATATATGGTGCGGCGCTCGGTGGTTGTGCGGCGCTCGGTGGTGGTGCGACGCTCGGTGGTGGTGCGGCGCTCGGTAGTGAAATACGTTAACTAACTAGTTTACATTAATTGTACAGATGGCTGTATGTATGTATGTATGTACTGTATTATGTCCAACTGTACGACCCAAGAAATATATTTATATAGTTATTTTTTTTTACCTCTCCCTCTCCCTTCATCTCCCATCTGCATGTTGAAACCATTTCATGCGCTGTTCAAATTGATCAGCTAATTGCTCTTCTAACTTCCGCATCGTAGTGACCCTACATATACTTGGGGCAATCTGTGTTAGCGCCGTTAGCATTCGCCTTACCGCCCTTCCGTCGATATATCATCACCATCACCGCCTTTCAACCTTTCCCTATTCCCTCTTCCTCTTCCAAATGGTCTGGGACAGCGTTGAGATCATGGCTCGCCGTTTCTTTCCCGGCCAAAGTGCCGCCTTCGGGCTGAGCCTCTTACTCTTCACCTTCATGTTCCTTCCCACGCTGGTCGTCCTGTTGGCCGTGATTGTCTTCTTTTTGTTTTACTACCCGCGCTTCCGAAAGCCCACTCCGGAGCATTAACGAAAGAGTCAAAAACAAGGCTAAAATAGAAAAGGAAAAAAAAAGAAAACAACGACGATCACGGTAAGGATTGCATTTGGAGTGCTACTCACGTGTCCAAGGAGTAAAACTAACCGCCTCCACAGATAAACTCTTGTACAATATTAAATGCACTTTGCATGATTCGTACGATTTATTCAATAATCTGTAAGGGCTGAGGCTAGCATGGAGTCGCTGTTTACGTACGATATCACTCGATTCGACTTTCATGTTCCTTGGACTCCATGTTATGCGCATTTGACTTCGGTGTATTGATCAATGCAAAGGTCGGATACGATCAATTCATGAAGGCAATAATTCGGTCGGATCCTCTTTCTATTCTCCTTGACTATCATCGTTCTTGTCAGCGCCAAGCTCAAGCGGCACTGGCCAAACATTTCACTCGGCCTTCGATTGCACTAATTCCTGGCACATAGCTTGAACGCTGGACTTGACCGTCTTTCTCAACAGCATTCCTCATGGATAGTGTTGCAGGGAAGAAATGTCATACTAGATGTCGGAATATTACGGAAAGTAACATCTGTAGCGAGGAATACATGGGAAGCAAATCTAATACAATTCAATGAATGCGCGGTATCTCGTTCTGGCCTGTGCATATTTATACTACTGCGCAGTGACTATATTGACTCCGGAGTATCTTCACCATAATATCGCCTTCCTATTAAAAGCCATTCAAATCAAATATCCTACCCCGCTATTGGATCGAGTAAGGCTCTTGACAAGAATAGCCGGTATTCAACAAAGTTATGCAATCTGTCACTCTACAGCCACACGGGTAGATTCATATTGCCTTGCACGTTTTGTACTAGCAATGGGGAATGCATCGAGGTGAAGGATATGGTACACATTTGTATTCATATTTCTGCGCTGGTTTTCTTAGGGATATTACACTGTCACTGGGTTTGCGTGCTTATAAATAGCCCCTTGCTCCCTCATCCCCCCTCCTCTTCTTCCTCAGCCTCATCATATATAATCATAACTAGTATCCCACCTACTACTCTACTGTCGATGGTTAATGTATATCCACTTCTTCTTATAACCATTCCCTGTACTTGACACCACAGTTATGGGGGTACGCTCTCTTGCGTGATCGAACGTGCAGGTGAGATGACAAGCTCATATCATCACTACACGATTTACAAACCGCGAGCCTTTTTGTTGGGATTTTCTGTTATATTTAATGTCTTCGATGTAATCCTTTCAAGACAGCTCTTATCGACCAAGTTAACGCTAAGCCATGTCATATCAACTTCTTCAAGCAGATGTCTTACGATTATCGACAGGCGAGGTCGGATCTACCTTCTGCCAGGGACCTTCTACTATCTTCTCCCAGGACTGAGTATTGTTGGACCTCTGACTAAGCAAACTGGCTGGCTCCATTGCGCTGGACCTGAATTTCGAAAGAGAGCATCATAGGAAACCCGAGCAAATAGTGTCCATCCGCATTCGCCCCGACGCTGAAGCTTCGGATGACAAGTGAAACTTTGTGTCATTCTCCGGAGCGCACAGCAGACAAGCTAACTGATGGTACAAACGTTGGTTTGACCCTAGGAAGCTCAACGACTTCTTCTATTGGACAGTATTGATAGAGTACGGCAAAGCCGCGGCGGAACAACAAGAGGAATGCGCTACTGCATGCAATACATGGAAGGATCAAACAACGAGTCTGGGAATAGAGTCCGTTCAAAAAAGCCCGAGAGTGTGTTGACAATATTATCTGGCCTCGACGCATAGAACTACAGCACATTTAACTCCTCGCTGTCGACGATGTGCTCAGTGAGCACGACTCACGACTGTTGGGAAGGGGCTTCTTTTGTACGGTAGTGAGGCCCATGGCGGTGGATGCATGACTCTGTCGTTATGTCAGGCGAGTTCCTTTTTGCCTGCTTACGGTGTAGCTGTGTCATCTCTGGCTTTATCACCTGGAGAATATGCTCGTCCGATCTTACAGCCCAGCGATATTCACTATAACACCTTTGTGTCAGGCCAAAAACGGCGACGATTGCTCGGGTTTAGGATAGTACGTGAATGGTTGAGCGGGGCTTTGCTATTGCGGTATCGCTCTTTCCTCACCATCGTCAATATATATAAAACCTCAGTCGGCCGGGCGATGACGGGGGAGGTAAAAATCACAAATGTTGAGAGACTCTACTAATCAGCACCCAAGCGCAATGTTGTTCCATATAGGGAAGTGGAGAGGCTGCAAAGGCTCCTTACGACTACCGTTTCTGTGTCCTTTCTGTCGACGGCGTCGACATTCTCGATGACTAACTGTATCCGCTCTGCCACTAATAAATAAGGCCATCATCCTCCGATATCATTGCCTCTATGTCCTTGCTTTTGCCATGTGCCAGCACAGACCATGTGGCATCAAAACTCATAATATATCGGTAAATTTCGATACTTATCTACCAACCTGTTGTGTGACTGCTCGAATAAACTATATTGGCAAGTCCGAACGGTGAGGGCTTACGTTGAGCCGCCAGATATGTCGCCCCTCATAGTATATAGTATTAGGGTCGTTTTGGAAGTGGAGAGAATGGTGGGACGTCCAGTGACTGCTCGGAACATACCCTGTTCTTCGCAGACCGACGACTGTGGACCGGAGGTGGAAACCATCTTTGGCCGCTGATCAAGGTATATATATCTACGCACCCTGCTTATTGGCCAACCCTAAGAAAACAGTTAGATTCACCTTATCATGAATTGACGGAAGCCTCTCCGTAAATCGATGGCGCTCGAGCAGACGATGTCCGTGGCAAACCGTCTAGACATTTTCTTTTGCCCGGACGGATTGTTCGATTCCATTTCATATCTGTCCGAGCTGCATTTGATCATGATGGGTCGTATTCCATTGCATTGCACGGTGGGCTACTGTGCTGACCTTCAACTATGCCATTGGAAGCTTTCAGCAGGCCGGAAGGAGTTTGTCTACGCCCCATCTGACCCGGTACTCATGCCATGGCCTGTTCGTCGTAGGTGCTGCCGTCGTTCCCAGGGTGGGGGAGATATGCGCTCATCTGCGGATTTCATTTGGCACAGTCCACTACATTAGCGACCAAATATGGATTGTGACTAGCAGTCATAAAGGCGGCGGGTTGGGTGGGGGGAATACATGATCGTCATCTCCGAACGTCGAACAAAGGGGCAAGAGATCTTATAGAGACCCTTTATGGAAAGAATTGGAGAGATGAAACCCTCCATCCAAAAGAGGCACTCGTAGCGTTTGCACCCATTGTTACAGGACGATACGTGACTGGCAACTGCAATGGACCGGGCTGAAGTATCACTCTACACAATAAACTTTTACTTTCCACTCTACCGCTTCCCAATATTGCAGCCTCATCGTCTCACAAGGCCTTGGAGGTGCTGATGACAATCAAAAGGGTGCGAACCACGGGCAAACGCTGGCCCATGGTAGGGACATCATATCCTTTGTACACCGATGGTGATGGTGTCACAGTCGACTTTTGAGTCACCTTGGGGGTCGGGTGATTGTGGACACTGCCACATCAGATGAAAAGATCCATGAGTAAGAGATGATGGCAGTTGCACTACAGAGACCATTCTCAGGGTGATACTGAACTAGCGAGTAGATATGGCGCCGTTCCGAGGTATTTTGCTCCAGTAGGATGCATGGATAATCCTCCGAACAGAGACCGTCACAGAACGCTTTCTCAAAAGCTTACCCACATCCAGCCCACGTTGAATGTGTGAGGGCGGAACAGTTTTGGCTGCGAAAGAAGAAGACAAGCCCATGGTGGTTGGATTTCCAAGCTTATATCAGGTCCTAAACCCAATCCGAATCTAGTAACGAAGTATAGATGTAACAGTCGTCTGCCGATGAAGACTTAGATTCTTTCACTTCCCGCAATTTCATCGGACAAAGGCAAGAGAAAGGTCGAAAGAGTTCTGTCTCAACCTCGTTTACTTCGGCCTCAAATCAGGTATGACTGCAGGACGTACGGAAGCAATTGTGAGTTACGTTAAAACCCAACCGTACCTACCTACGCCAGCAGTGATGACAGTGTGGTCGTAATGTGTCAGCTACCAGTATCTGCTTATCAATCAGGAGGAAGAAGAGTATGACAGATCGTTTCACCCCGACCCCATCATTCTAAACCATCTGTAACCACAAGCAGAAGATCTGCCTTCTTCGACAGTGTGAATCGTGGCAGGGCAATATACGACATGCCTGCAATACGGCTTATGGCTCTCCCAGTCTTCTGCTAGGATACTCATAAAAGCCTATCATCGCGAGCGCCAACAATTAGGCTTCCGCTCGACCCGCTGAAATTCCGGCTGACGTGTGGTTCACGCACCGTTCGTGCGCGAATCCCGTGGTGCTGCTAGACTCTCCACCCTGGACAGGCTAGCAACCTCTGTCTGGTCGCGAGCGCCGACTTATCGGCGAGCCGATTATATATATAGTCGGTCCGCTTTTGTAGGTTCCGCAATCCCGGTCAATTGGTTGTACGTGTCGATGTCCGCGAGACTGTCCTTGTGACAAGAACGTGGCCTTGGTTTGTCCGTTTTGGCTTTCCCTGAGGATCCCGGCGACCCTATTGTCACCAACTCCCGCCCCCGTTATGGGGGTAATGTTCTCCTATAGCCATTCGACATTAAAAAGTTCGATGACAGCGAATATATGGCTTGTGCGGTCGAGCATCTGGAACTTTCTCTTGAGTCGCGCGAGTTCAATATGTGAGAAGGGTCTGGGTCACAGCCTCCTCGCGGCAAGGAGTGTAGTGCATGTCGCGATCCCAGTGCCTCCCTGGCATTCGCTGACTGCATCTCTGGTGGCCTTCGTCAGAAGTACGATACCTGCCTATTCTACGGACACAGGGACTGCGTGTTTGAGCGCCGCTAGTGTCTCGCAGCATGCCAAGCCACGTATACCGTTTAACTGCCATAGGTGTCTTGTCTTCTGGTGATTGCTCCATATTGTTCCACAGGGGCGCTTTGAATGAAAAAAGAGGGATCTGGCATACTGTTCGTAGCGTCTACATTAACAGTCGTTTAGATCATATTTCCAACTACTATCGTCTCTGCAAATGCAGTCTCTTCTGCTGCATGGCGTAAGCCTGCTCAGCGCAGGTGCCTATGCAGAAGCTCTGCTTGTATGCCTGGCAATCTTAGAGATGCGTTTGACGAACTCAGAAGTTCACACGATCCTCGTTTTCCGAACTAATACCACAAACAACTGATGCAATTATGAGGGTATGACACCTATGTATAGTTTATATCACCAATTCTCATGCAGAATATCCGGCAAACAATACCGGTCATTTCCCATCTCCAAAAATAGTGCCCAAGCGGCCAGACGGGGGTTTTTTCAGTGAGGGTTAAGGGATTGGAATAGGCCTTTGATTGCGGAATGGTCGGTATAAACTGTAAATGCATTGCCGTCCAACTAGTGCCGCAGCTTCATGATCGCCAGACTAGAGCGGCAACCTCCAGCTCAGTGGGCCAAAAGGATCTCTCCGCTGTGATTAGTCGACGGGACAAGAATAGGATTGGCCGTTCTTTGCCTTCGAAATCAACTTGATGAAGAGCAATGCCAAAGCCGAATTCCTTCGATCCATCTACATAGAGAAGGAATGGTTTAGAATAATCAGGCAAAACCCTTCGTGGCGCTGTAGCCAAGGCATTCTTCAAGGCATCCCAAGCATCTCGACAATCCTGATCAAAGGCACTGGCAAAAGTGGTATTCAAGGCGTACGTACTGCGCTTAGAGCCCTTGGTAGGAGCGCCCTTAAGGTGAGTTTTCAGGATCTCAAGCGGCTCGGCGATGTACGAATATCCAAGGCAATTTCCGTCGGTAATAACTGAAAAGCCCGAGACCAGTTTCCAGCTCCGATAGGGTATTTGGATAATCAAGACCCTTGATTACTTGGATCTTTCTTCATCCGTTGCCAGAAAAACAATGGGATAATCTGTCACATGACCAGGTTTTCCCTCTCCACATATATTTACTAGGTCTTACCGACCTTCCTTCTTACGAATATACATATGATACTGAGATTCCTTACAGAATGGTAGCATGCTTAGCATCACCAGTCAGGTTGTATAGATCTGATCTCCTTCCAAGCCGTATAGGTTCTGAAGGCCCTTTTACTGTTGACATCCGTATAGGAAGTCTATCTGTTCAACGACCTCATTTAAGTTTAGTCGACATTTGCAAGACGTCATTCCATTGCTACATATATACTGAAATCACCCATGATGACACCGCGTCCTATATACCTCCTTGCATTCCGGACCTCCCATCCCTACGAGCCCGTTTTACTATCTGGGTTCCCTCAGAAGAAAGTCCGGACGCAGGAAGCAAAAACGTCAGTTCCTTTTGTATTTAACATTGCCTAGATAGAGAACCAGCCGCTGGAACTTCCAAAAGATGACGTTGCTAAACTGAGACACCGAGATGAAGTTTCGCTCTCGCGCGGTGCCTCCATCCTCCTATCATGTCGTATGTTTTTTTTTCCCCCTCTGCCTGGAACGATGCTCGTTCCCCATCAGCCTTCGCAGCCCACCGGCGTTTGCTGATGTCGGAGATCCCATCTCAGCTGAAGCCTGTGCTTTGGTCCGAGTCCTGGACAAAAGTCGGACGCTGAACGGGTGGACGGATCACCGTGGGCAAGTGAGAGAGAAATCGGGGGCCTATATTTACCAGTATCCGCGGGCAAAATAAGAATCGGCTTCTATGCCGGTTCCTGCCCGAATTTCCTTAATGACAACTGGTGCCTGCTAACATGCATAATCAAAGGGGACCTGTGTTTCATCACTCTCTATCGAGAGCCGCATGAGTGATTTCCCAATGAAAGCAAAACAAGTGAAAGTCGGACCGATTGTCTTCTCATGGAAGCAAGCGTCAAATTGCTTTTGCTCAAGTCTAATCGGGCTCCCGCCTTCTGTTCATCTAATCCAGGCCTGCGTTCTTTTTGGGGCTGTATGGGTATGCACGCGGGAAGCCGGATGATGCATTCATATCTCTGTTAAGGCTCCATTCAGAACAGTCTGTGCAGTGTGGACCCAACGACATCCCGATAATAATACAAATGGCAAATTGCGAGTATCAGGCTGAGATCAAGGCACTTTAATCTTGCCAAGACTTGGACTTTTTTCGACCTTTTCAAGCGCCACCACAAACTACCCCTTCGACAGTCCATGCCAATATGGAAATCCGCGCCAAGTACACACATCGTTTGGCGGGTGCAGACATTCATGCCTACAGGAGGGTCCAAGGTTTACCACTGGGTTCAAACAAGCTGTCACAAAAGAAGAGGATTTTGAGGAAACCGTGCCCTGGATGATATAACAGATAGATGATACCTCGCGAGATTCTATAGATGACGATTCGAAGTTGTGGACCATTCATCGGTTCTCCCAGATTATGAAACGGGTTTAGGTGGTGGCTCAGCCACTGTGGGTGATAATTCAAATCACCAAGAGCTTCCTTACCTGACCTCATGACCTGCCATGTCTTCTGCTCTGACGTTCTTTATAGCTTCATCTCTTTACCTTCGTTTTGTGGTATTTGAGGGTACTGGAAGGAGGCATAGCAAGTGTATATTCTATCCAGTACAGGAGCCAACGTATGGTTGTTAAGGGGAAGAGGCCCGTGGGTACCGGGGCCAGGAAGGCAATAGTCAGGACCCGTTGGGTAGAGAAGGAATGGGCCTGGGGTTCTGAACAACAGGAGCAATTCGACTTTATAAAAAACGCTATAGTAACGAATGCCTGTTGCGGGGCTGACTATGAACTGCAGTTCCATTTGGCTACTGATGCGTCCGCCTCTGGTATTGGAGGGGTGCTGTTCCAGCTGGCCGACACCTCACCTGGGACTGAAGATGGTCCAACAACCCGCACCAAGGAAAGAATAATTATGTTTCTCTTGTTCAGACTAAATAATGTGGAGACCAGATACTCGAACCCAGAAAGGGAATGCCTTACAGTTGTCCGGTGTCTGGCAGATGCCCGGTGGATCATTGCTGGAAGCAAGCACCCTACATTTACCTATACCGACCATATAGTCCTAAAGTCCATCCTAGTCAACGGGTCAAATAACCAGCGAATATAACAATGGAAAAATCGTCTTGGGGAATATGACTTTATTGTCTGCCATCGGTCCAATACAGATAACATGATGGGTATTGCAGATAGGCTTAGTCAAATGCCTTCCCAGTACCAAATGAATGCTACTGCAGAAGATAATCTGGGTTCCCTGGCTGCTGCGGTGATATCTCACAAACACTGAATACCGCTTGCTTCCCTGACTAATCAGGATCGGAAATACGTCAAATCTCCAATGTACCAAGGTATTGTCAAGTACCTGAAGGGAGACATGCCCTATATATCTGGGCTATCTAAACATAAAAGAAAGGCCTTAAAACAGAAAGACAATAGATATAAGTTAATAGATAACCATGAGAGACTTCTAATATAGCAGGAGAGAAATAGACTATGGAACCGATATATTATAGAAGATGAAATTACCCACATACTGCCGGTCTTCTATAAGGATCATGGTCACTACACTGACAGTATCACCCTTGACTCTATTATCAGGAAGATATACTGGCCAAATTGAGCCCGGGACACGAGGTATTATTGCTTGACATGCAAGATATGCCAAATATTTGCCTGAAAGAACTTATCCAATGCTTATCTCAGGTCACAGCAGTTTGAACCGATGGCCATGATAGAAATAGATTTTACAGATTCCATAAATCCACTGTGCGGATCTACCGGCTAGCAATATATTCTGGTCTGTATTGACTACTTTATCCAGTTCATTTAGATTCACCCTTGTGTACGGGCAAGGAAAGAGAATATCATATATATATTAGAGTAATGACTATCCCCTGTAATCAGGTGGCCTGCTAATATATTTAGTAACAATGGTCCTCACTTTACCGGTCATAAAATGGCCGAGATATTTAGAATGAGAGGTGTTTCTTATATTACTGCCCCAATATCATATCCTAAGTCAGTAGGAATGATTGGGAGGGCAGTACAGATAATCTTATTAGTACTAAGAAAGACATGCTACAACAATCCATCTAATACTGTGTAATAGAGACTTGTTATTGAAGACCAAATACCCTCAGTCAACAGCCGGTTAATCCAAGTCTACAGGTATACTCCCGCGGAGCTGTTGATAGGGTTCAACCCCTAAAGAAGACACTATGATATAGCACCAATACCATGTATAGACAAACCACTGGATCAATGGGGGGAGGCTATGACTGATAGAGTTAACCTAATAGGATGGACTTGACCTCTGCACACCTGACCCAGTTGTACTATATGCTTCAGACTGAAAGGAGGCAACTGACTATTGAGGCGTTGGCTATCAGTAATGCCGCTGCCGAGGAAAGGACTCGAGAATAATCTGGGTCTATCAGTTGGCAAATCCCTAAAGAAGGGTACTTGGTTCTGGTCCGTAACTTCCAGTGTGACAAGGCTCATAGGCGGAAGCTAGATGCTTGATGGCTTGGGCCTAGAAAGATAATCAGTGTAAGGCTAAATAAACGTGCTGTCATGGTGGAAGAGCTATATCAACGGGGACAACAAGGTGGTCCAAAGAAATATTATGTGGATAATGTCAGAATCTATCATATTCGGAGATTCGATCTATTCCAACGGGCGGATGGTACAGTTGCCCAGACGCCTGCCTTATGGACCGACCGATCCCTGATGGTTATGCCTGGATTCCCTGGGCAAAGGGTTGTCTTTATTTGACATTAAAAAGTTAAAAAGCTGAATTGAAACCAAATTAATGTGGCGTTGTTTTATGGGTATAGTATACTGCTTCTATACATATTGCTTCTATCTATTACTCTCTTTGTCAATGTTGTCCATGTTGTCCCTTTTTTTTTATCGTTTTGCGTCATTGCCTTGTCTGTATCAACGGGACTTTGACGTTTGTTCTGCCGGGAATCTGCTTGGAGGTTGGTGCCTAGGCCTAAGGCTACTACGCGTCCCAAATAGGGTAGTGCTATACTGAATATCATTATTCCCGTCAGGGATTGTATTAATTATGGGGGCTATTGCACAGAGTACAAGTCATCAAGCTTCTGCCAAAGCTACCGGTAAAGTCTACATTGCTCGCCCACTCAGCAGCAACTTGAGCATCCCTGGTGCTTCTAATTCCCCTCATATCCTGCCGGATACCATACGGATCTTCGACATTAGCTATGCCTGCAAAAACACTTCCTCCTTCTGACCTGACGTCCCTAATTATCTGCTGAGGTCTATCATGGTGTGCCTTTTCTAGCAAGCCTTTGTACATATCTCATTGCCGTTGAATTGGGTCCTTGAGCACGTTGAGCTCTCAATAAGCTCGGCCTGTCGCTCTCCTCTTCCTCTTCCTCACAGTTAATTTACTGGGCGTTATAGCTGATGGAGAGTTCTCGCAGTAGGTTTCCGACCTCCGGAATCTGGACCTGAGTGTCGTTTAAGTGGTGCGTAATGTGGTTTGCAATGCCTCCCCGTCGCCCTACACAGTGGACGTATCACGTGCCTGGATAATTCGAGGCCAGACAAAGGTTTTACATATCCCAGCTGACTACAGAGAAGGTGAATTTATAATTCAATGCAATGTCCTGGTTATACGGAGTAAAACAGGGAGGCTTTCAATTTTTAAATTTGATCCCAACACTGGCATGACGTGCTGTTGAGAGTTCTGGTATATGATGGAGTTTGCCTTCAGAACATGGCATATTCCCTTTTAAGGGTAGAAAGATACGCAATGGTTCATAACCTCACCACACAGATGGTACAGCCTTCGCTGAGAACCTGGAAAGTCTCTCCTCACTGAATTTGAAACATTCAGGCAGGCCAGTACTGCTCCAACTGCTACCAAGTATTAACTTCGCAACGCCTGGCGCACACGTAAATATACGTGCCATTCCTATCGTATATCAGTGAACACTCGACCTACAATTCATGTCCTCTCTAAGAAGAGTTAAGACTAACCATGTCCATTAAATCCAGCACATATATACTGGCCCGGTAACGATTCAATTGCTCCCACGAATGGCACAGAATCAGTCGTCATGGCAATGATCCCAGTCCAAGCGTGATCCAGACCCTCGCCATGCATGGCATGCTCGCTATCAAATTCAGGAAAGATCTTGTTAAAGCTTCGCAAAGCATCCTGGACTATTTCATCGTTGTAGCTTGTATCATCTGTGCTGTAAATTCCGGTCCGTGTTGCATCACTAAGGGTCGGGTTAGATCGTGACACTCCGAGCACTAATGTTCCATCGCTCTGCCGTTGAATCAAGGAGTAGAAGTGGTGGAGACTGTAGCGCAATGAGAAGGTTTTCTGAAGGATATTCACCCCTGAAAATGAAGGTGTAGGAATCAAACTGTGAGCCTGCGCGCGGTTCGGCTGGATGTAAGGCTCCAAATGCGGTAACAATAGCGCAGCATGAGCATTTGTACAATGGACTACCTTGGCTGCCGTCACGACTCCTCGTGGTGTATGCACATCCCAAAATTCCGATTCAGACTCGTTGCAGTTTATTTCTGTAGCAGGACAAAACGTGAACAGTCTTCCGCCGCGTAATACGACGGATTGGAGAAGAAAATGTGCCAGCTTCGCCGGGTGACTTGATCCAGCCGGCCATTCATATGCTGTGATGGCTCCCTTCACATTTGTCTTCTTCTGTGCCTCTTGCCCTTCGTAGACCTTAATGTGTGAGACATCGCCTCCTGCCTTTTTGTATGCTTCTAGGCTTTCAGCTTCGTACGATGCGAACTCAGGAGTCATGCATACATCGAACGTTGTAGTTAGGTTAAAGTCGCACTGGACTCCGTGCTTCTTGGCGAACTGGTCTACCTTTTGAAGAACGACGCGCTCGTTGGCTATTATTTCCAGGGCTTGCTCTTCTCCGTGGACCTTTGCATAGGCGCTAAATCCCCGGAATGCATCTAGACAACGTCAGAGGTTGAACTATCAGTAGATCTGTGAAGGTGATAAACGCCTACCTGGTCGCACGTGCCCAGCGTTTCGAGAACTTGCACCACTCGCTGCCTCCCGTGCTTCGAGAATAATGATATCCTCTCCTTTGGCGCCAGCTTCAATAAGCTCGAATGCTGTAAGTCCGCCTGATATGCCGGAGCCAATGACGACATATTTCGACCTTGTTGGAACAGGTGTATTGCGGTTTGCGTGTAACAGAGGAAAGGCGCGGGTATTGCGCTGCCAGAAACTCAAACAGGGGGTCTTGTTGGGAAGACTTCTGCTAGAGCCATTGTGAGATGGCTCAGACATGCCTGCGACTTAGTGAAAAAGGACAATGCTAAGAAAATATAAAATGCTTGCAATTTCCTTAGCCAAGGTTAGCCCTGCCCCATTCGCATAGGGCACCTAGGCAGTGGATATATAAAACCTCCAAAGTGTACGTCCGTTGAATTCTCTGATAACCATCAATACTTAGCCGGTGACAACGGGAGTCAGAGGTCCGTACGTAATAAGATAATAGCCTTCTATCGCTTGTCCACCTGGGACAAATGTGAGGTTCCGGTGTCGGCTATCGCCTCGAGCTGCCGTGATAAAGCTGATCAAGCGGGGTATGGTATCGCTTGGCTATGGAATCCTTCCGATGGGGTATGCGGAGAGCAGCGCCATCATTGGTGATTCTCGCCGGGCTCTTATCAAGTTGGGGTCTCTTTTCTCCACAAGGTCTCAAGTCACCTGTACAATTTTAACGGCATTTCTACGACGCAAGGAGCAGGGGTGAAGATAGGAGTGGGATCATCGTATCGTGGCGGCACCACGTGGACTACGAGGACCAAACGGGATAAATTGAGGACCGGCTCTCTTTGAAGTCTTTAGTTTGCTTTGTCTTTCCTTTGTCACTTTGAGAGTTGAAATGGTATCCTTTAAACTTGGTCTCACGGCATTGGCGAGGCATCATGAACGCTCCTCAGATGAGAAGGCCCTCGTTCGACGGCTGGATATATTTCTGCTGACATTTGGTTGTCTCTCCCAGGGTAGGTGGTATATAAATAATCCAAGGGAAACAAACACTAACTCAACCGGCAGTGATCAAATATCTGGATCAGCAGAACATCAACAATGCCTATGTTTCTGGCATGAAGGAAGACTTGAATCTTCTCGGGAACGAGCTGAATCTGTGAGGGGAATACGCCACCATGATCTTGTTACAGTTAGCTAACTTGTCTAGCTTCACGACATATTTTAATGCCGCCTACTGCGTTATGCTAATCCCCTCCCAGGTCATCTTGACCTACGTCCGACCGAGTCTCTGGCTTCCTGGTCTGGAGATTGCCTGGGGTGTTTTAACCGGACTGATCGCTATGACCAAAAATGCAAAACAAATATACGTTCTACGAGTCTTTCTCGGGCTCTGCGAAAGTAGCGCATGGCCTGGGATGATTACCTTATTCAGTAGGTCCCTCCATTTGCTATTTTCATGAACGTCGATATGCAATTGTAGGCGAAAGCCAACAGGTTATAGTGTATTGGTACACCCCAACCGAACTCGCGAAACGCATGGGATTCTACCACTCGTGTCAAGCCGCTGGGCAGATGATGTCCGGTGCGTTACAAACTGCCATCACAAACACCATGGAAGGGCATCATGGACTAGCAGGGTGGCGTTGGCTATTCGTTGTCAACGCGATCATCACCGTGGTGTGGGGGTTCCTAGGGTTTTTCATGATCCCCGATCTCCCCAACAAACCAAACCCCCGTGCATACTGGTTCAAGAAAGTGCACGCGGAACTTTCCATGGAGCGACTCGCGCGCAACGGCCGCGCGGAGCCGAAGAAAATGACCTGGGCGGGCGTTAAGCGCACATTCTCGGGCTGGGTAGTCTACTTCGTCGCGATACTATACATCGCAACCGTCCTGGGGACCTACGGCTACGTCTACTTTTCGCTGTTCCTGAAGTCCCTCACTCGACCAGATGGCCGTCCCAGATGGAGCGTGTCGCAGGTGAACGCGATCCCGATCGGCGGTTCTGCCATTAACATGGTCTTCGTGTGGGTGTGGGCGTTACTGTCTGACTTCTTCGAGACGCGATGGACACTCATCGTCCTGCAGGGGGTCATCGGGATCATCCCGTGTATCATCATGAGCGTCTGGACTCGACATCCAGATTCGGCTCCAGTCTCCGCCGCGTACGCGTCGTATTTTATCGCTCACATTTGTCTTGGTACTGCGCCGCTCATCTTCGCCTGGCTGGCGGACCTCATCCCGCAGGATCCTGAGGCGCGCACGCTCATCGTTGGTGTCGCAGTCGCCGGATACTATGCTATCTCGGCGTGGTCGCAGGTTCTGGTCTGGCCGGCCTCTCAGGCGCCGTATTATAAGTATGGCTGGCAGAGTGCCCTTGCGTTACTGGTCCTCGTTATTGTCATGACATGTATCCTGCGGTTGATCGATGTGCGATACTTGTTGCCGAAGCGTGTGGCTTTTCAGAATGCCCTAGATGCCGAGACCATGGCAGGTGCCGCTGTGAAGAATGACGAGGAGCGGTCAAGGGATGCGAACCCGGACTGGAAGACGCCGAAGGCGACGGTGGACTAGTAAACACCAGATACGCGGTCGTACGGTTATAAAACGAATAATAAATATACATATTTAACCTCTCTTCTTCACCACGCGAGATGCTTATAAAAATATTCGCCCTAGGCATTTCCTAATTGAGACCATATCCCATGACGTCACGTGTCTTCTCATAGCCACAAGAAGAACTTAGAAACACGTCCCCATTTCGTTCTTACATCTACCTATCCAATTGAGATCATATTAAAATCAATTAGTTCTCACAAAGAGACCCCTGATCGGCAACCAGAAGCGGATTGAATCGACACCCAATCGTGCGATCTATTGCCGCGCAACCCACATTAAAACCCAATAAACCCTCAGAAAGGAAGTGATTTACCACCTCCCCGACATATAATAAGCTCCACAGCAGAACAACGACAACCCATCAGCAGAATTAACTATTATGTCTATCCCAGCCACCAAATAAAATCTAATCCTTCCCGCAAATGAGGTAACGAAGGACGCTCCCTTGCATTGCACTAGCCCGTCTAGATTGAAACTGTGACTGTTTGCGCTGGCTGGTGATTTTTAATGATTCCATAGCATTTTCTGTCGTTGGGCTAATTGTTTGAGAATACGGAGTACACTCTCGCATCGAGTGGTTTCAGGATGTGGTTTGCACCGCTGTTGTCGCTGACGTGGTTACTTGGCGTTACTGCGACGATATTAGAAAATGGTCAGGAGAGATTGAATCCGTATCCGGGGCAGGCTTCGAAAGTTTCTATTGATGATTCTTGGAGGAGATATGATACCGACGCGTCGGAGATCTCGTATAAGGGGCGGTGGGATAGTGGGTATACATCTTGTATGTCGTGTGCGTTTTCCTGCTGATAGAGTAATGCTAATTTTTGTTTGATAGGGTGGTCGTATGTTCTACGCATTTTGGCCGAACTCGACAATGAGAGCTGATTGCTATAGTGTTCCAGGTGTTAAGGTTGGATTCACTGGGGATAAGGTATGGGTGTACTATTGCGGGAATCTGGGCTGTGGTGGCTGACATTTCTCGGGCCCGGTAGCTCGCGTTGAAATTTGGCGAGAACACGTCTCAGAATGTGCTCGTTGCTTATCGGTATGCTTGCCTTTTGGTCTGTTGAGGTTGGTTCTGACTGTGTAGGGTCGGTGGGCTTGATTGGGAGTTCTCGAATGTTACGGCCAACTCGGCGTACCAGTTTGTCAAGCCCGGATCGCCGGCGCTGAATGGGACGGAGTATGGGGATGATAAGACGTTTGAGTTGAGAGGTATGCTGTTTTTGTTCAAAGCAGGATGTATACGTAGATGTACTAATTGATTTAGTCACGAACTGGGGCTATGGATAAGTTTTACCCTGTCCATTAGATGTCCCCTGCTCACTGTTCGCACCGTCCAGATTGACGGCGTGTCAGTTGCTTCCGATGCGCGGCTTGTCAAAGCGCCGGAGTTTAATAAGACAGTTGAGATAATTGGGGATTCGTGAGTTTGACTCTTCATTACATATATAACATTCACATTGGAACTGATTTCATCGATTCCAAGGCTGGCCTCGGGGCAATATGCTACTTACGAGGGTCTCGCTTCCTGGGGCTTCGACTTTGCAGCTGGTTTGGGTAATGTTGAGTACACGATCACAGTATGTCTCCTTCCATTAACTAAATCGGTACCAAAAGTCTAACTCGCATAGGCGTATCCGGGGATTTGTCTGGTAGACAAAAAATGCTATGGGGGTGACGCTCGTGGCATGGTATGTCTCTTCTTCACGTAACAGGCCTTAGTGCTAATATAGAAGCAGACATATCAATGGTCCCGCGCGTCAGACGTCGGCGATCGTGCAAAAGCAGCATTTGGTGACGAACCTGAATCATGGAATTTCACAGCCCATCGCGCGGCCGACCTGGTGATCATTAACCTCGGCACGAATGACGGGAACGCCAAGAACAACATCCCCAGCGACGATTACTATCAAAGCTACGTCAAGATGATCGAGGAAGTGCACCGCGTTTGGCCTAAGGCGCAGATTGTCCTTATGGTATGTCGCTTATTCGATGTGGGGTCGATATACTAATAGCGATAGTCTCTTTGGGGCGATTTCACCAAGTCCGGGTCAACATGGGTGCAACAACCTCTCTACGTATCGGAGGTAAAGAAAGTATATGAGCACTTCAAGAAAGACGGATACGTGCACTACTTCGACACGAAGGGTATTCGGCAGCACAACGATATCTCGCCGGGCGGGCATCCAACCGACGTGGGCCATCTTAAGGTCGCGAGCCATCTCATGCAGTGGACAAAAATTAAGCTCGGTTGGGAGTTCGGAGCTACGGGAGCGGAGGTGCAACATGACACCACCTATTGGAATAACCAAGAGAGCTACAAACGGTCCGTCTCCTATGGTTTTCAATGTAATCTATGATCATTCTATAAAGCGCATTGATAATGACATCGCAGACACAGGTCCCTAGATATCCCAATCTTCAGCAGGACTCAATCCTTAATGTCCAAGGCGGTCTCTACGGCTAGTATCCTCTACCAATGTTACAATCTAGTCTAGAAATGTAGGATGACGACTTTCATGCTAGCACACGACAAGATAAACAAATACCCTGTGGGAAAGCGCCAACATCCTGTTTGTCATCCATTGCTTTGGGTACTTAGAGGCAAACAGCTAACGACACTCCACACGGATGATTGGGCCATGAGGGGCTTGTCGTGGCTGGGGTTAAATACCCTGAGAGAAGATATGAAACCAAAATAGAAAGGTTAGGATGTGTCTACGAGATGTGAAACTTTTTTTTTCTCTCATGGCAAGACAAGACGGACAAACAACCACTTGCATGAAAGCAGTTATTTTCTATCTGCCAAGAAGGGTGGAAAGAGAAGAAGAAACAAGGTGAAAGAAGATGCGAGGGAGGGGAATTATTTATACCCCAAACTACCCCAAACCTCCTCCCGCTAACCAATTCCGGGGAGGAAGTCTTGGCATCATATTTCCTCTCCGCTTGGCATTAAAACACGAATACATTATCTCATGTCTTAGCTTTCGAATACTTTTTATAATACTTCCTAGCTCATAAGAGCGTTTGTGAAAGTAATTTTTTACGCTTCGTATCTGAGGGACACGATCAAATTCTACAACAATTCGAACAGCATGAGCCATTACCAAAAGTTTGGAGGTTCTTCACATTGGTGAGTGAGAGACCGCTGGAATAATCACACATGTGTCTTGACCAATATGTAGAAGAACTGCTAGTTGCGATAAGAGCATCTCAGGATAGTCAGCGCCTACACAAGCCTAAATGCCAGCAAGCTGCAGCCTTTTTAAGACAAGCCGAAGACAGCTTTTCCATCCGCCCGATGAATTCAAATCAGATGGTTCATTGAGCCAGGGGCATCTGTCTAAAATCATAGAAAGGCTAGCGCAGGGCTCTAGAAGTCGACCAATAGAGTCTCCTATCACAGTCCCTTTGCATTCTCGTTGGCCTCTAACCACATCGCCAAAGGCCAATCGTAGGTCTTCGGTCGACTTACCTGCAACGCCGCCTAATAAGCCTCTGAGGAGACCCAAGTGTCTAGCTGACGTAGTGTTTACACGTTCAATAGAAATCCGACCTCTGTGGCTCGTCGAGCGCCATGGTAATATGGTAGAAGCCGCATCTGACGAACCATTACTCTTTTTACTAACGAGCAAAGCATCATCCGCACATGCATCCACTGACGACGTCGCACCCCTGTAGGATGAGAACAGCGCAGAAGTATAAATTGAAATGGCAGTATTCGAAGACACCAGGCATTTATTGACGTCAGCATGCCCGCTGGCGTTATATATATTCTTCCTCTAATATAGACCACAGTCAGCTTATAAGATAGACTTCCTATGATATATATTTATATGTTTCTTGCCCGATTCCGTAGCGATTAGGCTCTTCAACAAATAGATGCAAGATTCACGATCAAATACAAGCAAGGGTGCAGTAAATCTAGGGTATAATTCATTTATCTATACAACTTGATTACGTAGAAACAACCCTGAAAGCTTAGCAATACTGTTCCAACCACCCCTTCAAATCACCGATCGTAGGACAATCAAGGAACAGAGAGCTCTTCACATCGAGCTGCAGCTCATTCCGGAACTTCTCGGCAAGAACAAGAGACATCAGGGAATCCACGCCAATCTGCGCGAAGGTCGATTCGTCTGTAATTTCGGGCACGTCGAGACCCGTCTCGCGAGCGATGAGGCTGATGCAGTCCCCGATTACACCTGACTCCGCCTCAACTGGGGCTACTGCTGGTTGTGATGGTGCGGTGGAAGGAGAGGGTTTATCCTCAGCTGTAGGTTGAGTCACTGGTGCTGGTGGTGCTGGGGTGACAGCCTTCTTTGCCGGTGCAGTTGGCTTGGGAGCTGCTTTGTGTGCGGTGCCAGAAGATGCGGGAGGGGAATGGGCAGCGGACTTCCCGTCAGATGAAAACAGCTGATCCATCAACAAGCGTGGAACGCGCTTGAATTTAATCTGGCCCAGCATGCCGACCACGACATCATCACGGAGAATGTAGAGGTCGCCTGCACGGACATTCCCATCGCTAGTTGGGAACATGCGAACATAGCTACGATACCTACAAGAAGGATTGAGTGGCTCGATGAAACGGAGAGAGTCGAAGCCAGGGGTGAGGTAGAAGAAGTCCTTGGTGTTGGAGGCATCGCTACCATTCATAATCAGACCGGCTAAGTGGGAAACCGAGTCGATCCAATGGGGAGGAATGTGCCAGTTGCCGTGTGTCTCGGGCACGAGAGAAATATCGGCGTACGCTTCGTATTCGAGTAGGACGACCGACTCCATGCCGCGATACTTGTCCGCATAATCTACAACATTCTTGAACAGTTTATAGGTCATGTTCTTGGACAGTCTGTTAGCGGCTCCTGTTCCTGCCATCTGACCGAGGGATTCGATGCGACCGTTGACCAGGTGGGCTACGCGGTCCCACTCCGCACGCCAGTCGGCAGCTTCCTCGAAGAACATGCTTGCAGTTGCGAAGGAAGAAGCGGAACGCATCCCTTGTTCATCGACGTGGTACCATGCCAGGGTCATCGTGCGGGAAGACATATCTAGGTTGCACTCGAGCTCGAGGAGTTGAGGGCTAGTCGTAGATTTCTTGGCAATGGTTGCGTGGAGTACTTCCATGCCTACGAGGTTCATATGAACTTCCCTCGCAGTGGGATTCATGCGCTTGAACAGGTATTCTCCAACTGTGTATGCCATGTCACACCAGATAGACTGAAGGTGTATAAGTTAGCTATGAGCACAAATGGATAAGCTGTTCAGGTAGAGTCTTACTGAAGTGGCCACGCCACAGTGGTTCATGCTATGTCCTTTCACCGATGAAAGGAAGTCAGGGTGCATTAAGTCCGAGAGTGTCTTCAATTGGCCGACAGTATCGCCAATTTCTTCAAAGGTGATTTGGTGTATAGCAGAAGTCCGGAGTGCCGAACTGGCCTGCATGTTAATGGCAGGTCTTGTCTTCTCCTTACCGTACTTCAAAAGAGCCTTGTCAAGAGTCCAGGTTCCGATGTATTGGATCCAGTAGTTCTTTGCATTCCAATGATAGTGGGGCAGGTTGAGTAGAGTATGTGCGCTCTCGTAAGGCCGATAGTACTCGTTCCAGTGGATGTTCACACCGTGAGTATGCAGACATGAAAGAGATTTCGTAAAAGTAGCGAAATTGTCCTCATTCTTCTTCAGCGACGATAGGACTGTTGCGCTGACAATGTGCTTGCTAACGAATGAGGCACAGATGGGGTGGGGACCGACGTCGACCCACAACGTGTGATTGTCAATAATGCCCATCTCCTGCGCTGCATCAAGAGCGCCAATGAAGTTGACCGGCTCACGGGAGGCACGGCGCAGGTATGCTCCATTAATAGTCTTCCCATCGAATACACATGCACTCAGAAGAGGCGAGATGACCGGGATGCTGGGGGCCTTGAATGAGATATTCTTGGCGGTTTGCTCAAACAGGTCCAGCATTGGCTCCATCTGCTTAGTGTGAAATGCAAAAGGTAGGTCTAATGGAGTGCACTTCAAGCCACCGGATTCCAATTTCTGGCGAATCTCGCCGATATCGTCTCGAGCGCCGCTAATGACAGTGTCATTTGTACCGTTGATACAGGACAGCTCGTAGCTGTCATTATCACCGATGGCCAGCTTGATGTCCTCCACACTAGCCCGAACAGATAGCATGAGATGGGTTCCAGCCTCGCATTTGCTCATAGTAAGGGATGCACGCTGTCCGACTAGAAGAATTGCGTCGGCTGCAGAGATGACCTCGGCTACTACCAATGCACTATATTCACCCAGGCTGTGTCCAATGACGGCAGTGGGATGAACGCCCAGAAATATCCAAAGTCTTGCCAAGGCGATCTCCACGACGAGAATACTCAATTGTGTAACGAGAGGAGAAGCTTGAGTCTCATCGATAGTTCCGGTGACCACAGGAATGATTGATGGGAATTCATACCGCTGGACGAGATGGTCTAGTCGGACAATCTGAGTGCGATAGTAGGGGAACTGCTCGAAAAGCTGAGCACTGATTCGATTATAAAACGACCCCTGTCCAGTGAAAGTGAAAGCGACTGAAGGTGCATCAAGTGGAACAGGCCGCAGAGTGGAAATAGATTCAAGCGATGTCTCAAGATAACGGCGGAGTTGGGCAATGTTAGACACAGCAGAGGCGACTCGAATATTGTGCTGGATCCGTCGGGCGCAAGTGGTATACGCAAGGTCACCCAGGTTAGTATCCGGGTTGTTAGAGATGTAGGATAGTAAACCTTCGATGTTGCCCCGTAAGGATGCCTTGCTCTTTGCAGATACTGTGACCACATGAGTTGTCCGCGGGTCAAAGCCAACCTTCTGCTTCTCAGGAGCGTCCTCAAGGAGAACGGTCGTATTGCCTCCATGAGCTCCAAAACTGTTCACAACAGCGTACCGACGATTTCCGTTCTTCCGTTCATATGGAAGCATGTCCATAGCGAGGCCCACGTTGCGCTTTTCCAAATACTTACTTATGGTGGGGTTTAATTCAGTTTTGATGCCGAGATGAGGAGGAATTCTGCACTTCTGGTATACAAGAAGCATCTTGATCAAAGACGTAATACCCGCGGCGGCTTCACCATGTCCGACATTGGACTTGACAGCACCAAGCAAAAGAGGCTGATCCGCACGGCGACGTGGAGACATAGGAGCAAAAATATCACAGACCGACTCACACTCCACTGAGTCTCCCGCCTGAGTTCCAGTGCCATGAAGTTCGATGTAGCTCACATCGAGAGGGTTGACGGCGGCAGCCTGCATGACTTGAGTGTAGTTATCCCTCTGAGCCCCAGCATGTGGGTGCGTGATTGAGATAGCTTCTGCTGAATGGTTGGTAGCTGCAGAGAGAATAACTCCTAGGATGTTGTCATTATCGGCTTCCGCATCTTCGAGGCGCTTGAGTACAACCGAGCCCACACCATCAGCACGACAGTAGCCATCGGCACTCTTATCCCAGACTTTACATTGACCGGTCTTCGACAGAAAATGGGCATTGCACAATCCGGCATAGTTATCGGGGTCCGTGATCACGTTCAGACCCCCGGCAACAATAGTGTCAGCCTCGCCAGCCCAGAGTGCCGAACATCCTGCTTGGACTGCAGCCAGACCGCTGGAGCAAGCAGTATCGAGATTGATACTTGGGCCAGCGAACCCAAAGAAGTAATTGATACGACCGTTGGCAAAGGCACGCACCCCGCCTGGGACAGCATATGTTCCAAGATTCTGACTGGCATTCAACTCCCGCCAATCGTCACTAGCTTGGCCGTAATATGTACCGACACGCTTACGGTGGCTTGATGAGGTGCGGTCAGGAACATAACCTGCCATCTCCAGGGCCTCATATGCAGTCACCAATGCGAGACGCTGCATCGGGTCTGTCTGTTCGGCTTCTTTGGGAGACATGTTAAAGAATCCCGCATCGAAGAGGCCTGGGCTGTCGATGAAATTCCCGAAGGGTGTCTGCGTGGCATTCTCTGTCTCTCCAGTAGGATCGTAATGCGTTTCCAGATCGAATCGATCAGCGGGAACCCGTGTGTGGGTGTCGCGCCTGTCCTCCATGAGCTTCCAAAACAATTCGGTGTCATCAGCCCCTCCAGGCATCCGACAGGCCATTCCAACGATGGCCAGTTTTGAGTCCTTGAATTGTCGTGGTTGTCTGGTTCCAAAATCAAGAGAAGTCCAGTCTAGTAGATCTTCCCGCTTGATGGTGAGTTGGGGCAGTGCTGTTTCAATGGCAGAAAGAATCCCATTTGACACGAGGGTAGTGCGGAATACCTGCACCTGGCACTCTAGGGGATGAGGCTTGGAGATACTATCGATGATGCCCGCAGTCACGTTATCCACGTAGATAGAGCTAGTGAGAAGCTCAGTGCTGATTTCCTCATACAGCTCCCCCGATAGTGAAGCACTAAACGGCTTTCCTGTTTCCGACGAGATTAAGGGGATCTGAACATGTCGATTACGATCGATCTTTGGTTCAGGTCCACTGATGGTCTCGCAGATGGCCTCCTTGTTGTACAAGTGGGGCGCATGGCACAGGCCCTCGTAGACTGGAAGAGGAAGGTATTTGGAATGTCGGAGCTTCCGTGAGCGCAAGAAGATACTCTTCAAACGAGATGGCGGTCCACTGACACTGATGGAGATTTCATCCGCAGCGCTGATAAAAATCTTGGTAAGTTCGGGGTTAAACTGATGCACCGTTAATAAGCTTTGATCCATAGTCTCAAGCACCAGTCACTTGGTACTCTTACGGTATCTGTATTGTACTGATCGATTTCCTGCTGAACCTCTTCCACAGACAGTCCAGTCACAACATAAGCCCAGCTTTGCGGAGGCGTAGCGGGATCCCGAACTTCAACCGTCCGAGAAATTTCGTCGATATATATGCCAAGGCGGAAAGCAACACGAACGCTCTCAGCACCTGTGCTTGCAAGGTCCTGTAACGACTTTGAAAGGGAAACAGCAGCACCAGCGAGCAATCCAATGCTCAGTCCAGCTAACACCGTGCTTTCAGCGGTGAGATCATATTCGATGTTTTGGCCTTCATAGTGCCTATACCCAAAGATCAGTGCTTTTCCTTATCAGGATACTTCCAATACTGCCGTTTGCGGTATAGGCTTACCCAATAATCATACCAACTTGGAGAGCACAGAGGAAGGCGCTTTCCATGGATGCTCCCAGCGGACCCAGATGGAACTTACCACTGTCCACTAGCGTAAAGAAGGTCTCGAAAGGAGGGACAAGTTCCTTTAAGTGCTGCGGTAAACGGCGAGTCTCCTCTCTAAGGACCCTCGCACAGTTTTCCAAGAAAGTAGCAAGCAATGTGAAGCGCTTATCCTTGCTATGTCTGTGGAGCCGGCGGAAAAGATCCTTGAGATCATCATTAGGGAACTCGTTGCTGAAAAACACTAACTTTGTTGTGAGGTCATTTGCGAAGTCGTTGACCATATCGGTCGAGGAGCATGAAGGAGTGTCCATGATGAAAGAATAGAAAGATATCTATGATAGGGCTAGGTGCCGTACACTCTGGAAAAGGTGAAGCCGCCGAGAAGCAACAAGGGTATGGAACAACGGGAAGACGGAATATTGCCTGACCTATACAGGGCCAAGAAGTAGTTGGCCTCCTGATGTGTCCTTGGGAGAGAACTAGATAAATACCCCAATGCTATGCGCGACACGTCCTACCTGATGCACTACAGTATTAATTTCATGGAGGCTGAATGCTGGGGTAAAACCCGAAGCTACTGCAGGTGATAGATACGAAAGGATTGGGGCGGAGCACTGGATGGTCCAGGTTTAACACGTCGTGCTTCACACGAAGAGAACGACACACTCAGTCCTGGTCATTCGTCGTCGAGCAAAGGCCCTATTGCAAAGGACGTCCCAGCCCCGCCCTCTTCACTAGTGAAACTTCAGATATTGAGATATTGAGTCTGGACCGCACGGGGCGTGAGTTTCCGAGCAGTGTGTTCGAATATGTTTCCAATTCACCATCTATACTTAGATACACAAGCATATTTTCCTGAATATTATACCCCAGCGACCAATGAGAATCACCATGATGAGAAGCGGATTTTGCCTCTTCAATTCCGATTTTTCCGAGCAGCAGAAGCTGACGATGTCGCGTCACATGTCCACTCTCTTGGGAGTGAGCTACACTAGGGTTAGGGTCATACTACGGCGCCCTCAAATCGCAGAGTAACCTTACTGAATTCCATTTCTGATGACCTCTAAGCATAGGATGATACGCTATCATGAAGTACTCCCGTTCAGCCTCTAACGGCCATCACGCTGCTTGTACGAATTGAGCATTATTTCGAGAAGCATGAGGGCAATATAGAAGATAATTAATGGGCCATAACTGATACTATATAGAATTGTCGGAGAGGTAATTGGCTATCGCATGATATGTTGGTACCAACGAGGCCTCACCTCCAGAATGGTGCCAACGCTTCCGCCGTATCTAGAATCGTTTTCTTGTAAGAAATAAAGTCCAACCTAACTTGGTTCTTCACCTTGCTCGAGTCGAACTGCACGCCATCCGTATCAAAGGTCCAGTCCCTATTATACCGAAACGCTGGATCACCTTTGGGGATGATCTCTGCGCGCTCCGGGTAGGCTTCACGTAGGATGTCGTATATTGCCTGCTGTGGTCCATGGCCTGCAACAACCAGATAGCGCTGTCCATCCGCCAGTTTAGGGTTCTCAGCGCACCAGAGGTATATTTTGGCAATGTCACGGATATCCGAGTACGGTGCGGCGCCGGCGATTTGGGCAATGTGGTCTTGGGGTCCGGGTACTTTCTTGCCACGCAGAGCATCCAGAACGGCTTTGCAGGTAGAGGGGATTTCGGATTCAGACTGGGGGAGGAGAATTGGCGGTCCGGTTGCTATGGAGCCGCAGATTGATGCAATGGCAAATGGTAACTGAAGAAAATATAGTCAGATAATATAAAGAGATAATGCTTATTGCGTTGTACGAGATATCAAGACTACTTACCTTCTTTTCGTATAGGGACCAAACGTACTTCTCCGCCCTGATTTTTGCGACAGGGTATGAAGTGAATATAGAAACATTATCACCCTCTCTCTCCACGATCTTCGGGTGAGTGACGTTCCAGCTATCATCATTATAAACGTAAGGTGGTTGAGCGCCGGGCTTGATACAGGCCGCTGCGGAGGAGGTGAACACAAATATCTCCAGCTGATTTCCGGCGTAATTCAGGGCCGAGTTCAACAAGTTTCGTGTTCCAGCGATTGTGGGTTCGATTAACTGGGTTGACGCCTTGGTGATCTCGGGGCTAATTACCGGAGCAGCCATGTGGATGATTGCCGACACACCTGAGTTCGTTCAGTCCATTTCGCTCTCGGCGTTATAGTTACTCAGAGGGTGTCCTCACCTTTGACGGCTTCATCGAAGGCATTAGTCTCAGTAATATCTGGTACGACAGCAATTTCAATTTGAGATGCATATTGCTTCCATGGTCCTTCAAGTAAGGCTGTTACTCTCTCGCGAGAGCGACAAGTGCCACGAAGAATATGGCCTGCTTTCAACACAGCACTACCAGTGTTTGAAGCCAGGTATCCATTAATACCGGTGATAAGGATTGTCTTCTGCGACATGTTGCGAATGTCAGTCGTGGTATACAGGAAAACCAGGAAAGGCGGGCAATTCTAAAGAAGGAAGGGGGAAATGAATCAGAAGGGGAGGGATGGAAGGGACCATAAATATATGTATGTCCAACTGCAAACCCTAGTGATAGTTCTTTTGGTCATTTCCCCTCACATAATCCTACCAGGCACGCTGACTAGCGCTCTATGAGACGACATCTTTAGTATTCGAAAGTTCCTATAAGCCCTGGGAAGTAAGCAGATCTACAACCGCTTTCCTTAACAAGAAAATTAAAAACACCGTTAATAGAATGCAAAGTTACAGTTATAAAGGCCTTTATCATTCAAGCTAGAGCACTGAGGAACCACCTCTTCGATCCTCTCTGGAACTGGAATCCAACCTTCTGATCCTGAGCCAGCTTCATCAACACCTCATTTGTGTACGGCTCAAGGGCAAGCTTGCTCACTTCCTCCGTCACATCGCCATAGACTGCCATAACAATTTCCCTAACAGTTGCACTGCCTTTGTGTCTACTACCCTCTTGCTTTTGCTGTTCTCTACTCCGTTTCAGCGCCATAATTATCTGCCTCTCCCGTCGTACTTGTTGCCCTTTATACTGCGCGATCGTTGTCGGAAGATCCGCGATCACATCACCGTGGGCAGGATACCCAATTTTACACTTCTGGTTTTCCATCACGTCCAAAGATGTTGTAAATAGACCCAGATCCTCGACCACTGTGTAGCCATGACCCAGCACATTGTCACCCGTGAAGAGGGCATTCTCCTCTTCAAGAACGAAACACATGTGATCATAGGCATGGCCTGGCGTGTGCACTGCTCTTACCGTGGCACCTTCTACTTTGAAGACCTGTCCGTCCTCAATCGGCAATTGGCCATTGTCGGGGTGGTTCTTGTAGATAGCTGAGGAGAGCTCTGGGTAGAGTGTGATGAGGTCGGGGACACCGCCTGTGTGGTCCCAGTGCCAATGCGTAAGGAGGACATGCGAGATTCTATACCCGCCTGCCTCTAGAGCGGAAGAGATGAATTTGATCCATTCGGGTTCTCCTTGTGCGGTGTCAACGAGAATCCTTTCTCTGCCGCTGCCGACGATATATGTGTTTGTTCCTTGTAGTTGGAACTACATTCGAGTTTCCAGAGTGTTAGTACCCAGCAATGCACAGGAAAGAGAGTTATGGGGAAAGCAAATATCACTACCTACTTGTCCTGGATTGGCTCCTAGTACACGAGTGACTCTCGGAGTTACCTTCTGGATATCAGGCAGGTTAGGTAGAAGGGCCTTCTGACCCGCGAGGTAGTCACTGAAGATACTCTCGTTAAAGCTCGCTAACGACATTTTTCGCTGAACGGTTCTCTGTTTCCTTGGCCAGCTAGAGTAGGAGAGGGTGGGACAACTTCCTTAAATTGGGTAACTGCTCTGATTGTAGGCTACCCCTACTTCGTGCTAAACACGGAGTGGAGTAGAGCAACGATTAATGAGTGGCGGTGCTTGAACATGGACTTAGGCTTTTGCCGACATGATGGGGGGAAAGTCAGAGCGAAAGAGAGAAGAGGCGAAGTAATTGAGGCCATTCGCCATGCCGTGAGGCCCGAGATTTCAATCCACCGCTGCCGTAGCATTTCCACCGCGTTCTATCACAGTGTCAAGCCACCTCCGTGTCAAACACAAATTAAACCTCTATATTCCATGGAACCAAAGATAAGCCGACATCTCTGAAGTAAAAGCCGCGGGCAGTTTTCAAAATCAGCTTTACAATACCCCGTAATCCGCGGCAGCAACCAGACCATCTATCTTCCTTTCACTTTCCAATCTCCCCTCCTTAGTTCCAACAGCTCATAATATCCTCAGTCGCGCAACCCTCGCATCTAGTACTACTGCCGTGCAACAAGGCCATTATCATACCCACCATGACGAAAGAAATTACCGAGGTCAAGACAACAGAAGCGGCCCAGCGTGGCGCCGCCTGCTACGAATCCTGGATCATGTACGTGTACGACCTCTTCGTCCTAGGCTTCCTGAACTACTTCGCCTGGCGTTGCCCCACAAAGAAGCACCTCCTGCCACTCTTCAAGAACAATATCCGCACCAACCACCTCGACATCGGCGTCGGCACGGGCTACTATCTTAAACATGCCCAGATATCTGAAAAGGTCACCCTGACCCTCTCGGACCTAAGCCCGAACGCTATACGCGTAGCAAAGCTTCGATCCGGTCGTCCTGATGCCGGAGAGGTGCTCTGGGATGTGACCCAGCCCTTCCCCATTCCGCAAGAGAAGTATGAGAAATTTGACTCTGTTTCGATGTTCTACGTTGTCCACTGTGTGCCGGGACCAGCTAGTCGGAAGACGGTGGTATTCGAGAATGTTAAGAACTGCATGACTGAGGATGGTGTTTTGACTGGTGCAACTGTCCTGGGGAAAGGGGTTGAAGATAACTTTGTTGGGAGGCGGGTCCGGGCTCACTGCCTTGCAGATGGGGTTTTCGATAACCGGGATGATGACGCTGAGACTTTTATTAGAGCATTGCGGGAGAACTTCCATCATGTTGAGGTGGATGTTATTGGGGTTTCTTTGGTGTTTAAGGCTGTTGGTCCTAAGTTCTCTTGAGTCTGGCATTTAGCGTGAGAAAAATGAGGATGAGCCTTATAGAACGTTTTATTTTTGTTAAGAGAAGGCCAAAAGAAAACAAAATACGATGAAGAGGGGAAAGCAATAAAAGAAAGTGTCCTCCATGACTCATTCATTGTAAACGTGTAGCTTGACGGAACTAGCACGGCGAAACAGTACGCAAAATCCAGTAGCACTAATGGGGAATTGAGTGTTTCTGCCAGCAGTGTGAAGGCGCATAGAGTCAATCTTTCATTATGTGACACTTCTATCCTCAATGCGCCCTTCTTCCTGTGACGGCTTATCTTTCTCCGTTAGAAGGCCTTGCGTGGTAACCAAAGCCTGATTGAGGTCATACGCCTCCGTCAGAAGACTAAGACAAAACCCAACAGCCGAAACGGCACAACACACAGCCCAAACAATCCTCAGGCTATCAGTATACGCTTCTCTCAAGTGCAACTTGCTACTGCCATCCGGCATAGATTTAATAATCTGCACAAGGCCCGCGGAATCTGCACTATATTCGCTAGCCACCGAGAGAAATTCAGGGTACTTGAGCAAGTTCTGGTACATTCGGTTTTGGAAGATGGCACCTCCAATAGCGACACCGAGGGCCTGGCCAAGGGCACGGAAGAAACTAAACATTGCCACTGCGGTAGCCAGGTTTTCATTTGTCGATGATGCTTGGATTGCAAATCCCAGCGATGGGAACAGAAAACCCAGTCCGAGGCCTGCAACCAGGTTCAGGAAGATCCATCCTGGTACATTGGTAGTCACCTTGATCACACAAATAATTCCACAACCGATTGTCGACAGAGCCCAACCCAGCCAGATAGCCCATCGATAGCTGCCAGTTTTGGAAGATATGATCCCAACTGCCATAGCACTGGGAGCAACTGTAAATGTCTCAGGAAAGAGAGCAACGCCGGATAGGATAGGGCTATAACCTTTGACGGCCTCGTAGTACAGCGGTAGATAATACAAGGTACACCAGAGCACCAGCCCTTGCAAAGTACTACCGATGAAAGAGACTGTCGCGGTCCTATTTTTGAAAATAACAGGGGGAATCATGGGGTCGTCTGCAAAACGATGTTCGTAATAGCCGAAGATGCATAATCCGGAAAAACCGACAATGAGGGGAACGAGTGTATGCCAGGAACTCCATGAGTACGAGACGCCGCCCCATGTAAGAGGAATCAAGAACGAGGTCATACTAGCGACGAAGATGACAGTACCGATATAATCAACCTGCCGGAGCTTTTCCACCAATGAAGAAGGAATGGTATTCAGCTTGAGGAAGAGCAACACCATCACAATCCCGATTCCAATGAATGGGAAATTGATATAGAAAATCCAGCGCTGGATAAGCCTAAGTTAGCTAGCTCCAAGTAAACGAAGATAGAACAATGGTTGAACCAACCCAGGTAACATATTCAGAGAATGCACCGCCGATAATCGGTCCCGAAACGGACCCCACAGCCCACATGCCACTGAAGACACCAAAGTATTGGCCACGATGTCTTAGGGGAACAATATCGGTCACGATCACTTCTGTCAGAGCGATGATGCCTCCCCCTCCGACACCTTGGATGGAACGGCCCACGAGTAGCTCTGTGAAGTTCTTGGACACTCCTGCAATGATAGCTCCAACCAGAAACAGAGCTATCGCTATCAGAACCATAGGTCGACGACCGAAGATATTGGAGAAAGATGCAAAGCTTGGTTGAAAAACTACAAGTTTGACCATGTGAGAAGAGATCCCTAAGGAAGAGTAGGCCTATTTACCCGTTGAAGACAGAAGGAACGATGTCCCACTCCAAAATGCCTCGATAGCAGTTCCATTGAGCTTCTTAGAGATAATCTACATAACGTTAGGAAAAGTTTGTCGCGATCGTTATTCTTAATGGGTATTCTCACATACCGGTAGAGCAACAGATATTGACGTGCCATCGAGAGCCGCCATTAGGGTTAGGACAGCTAAGATCACGAAGATCATAATACCACGCATACCCAGGGAAAAGCCCTCATCAGGGTTTTGGACAGACGCTGTTGATGATGACGCCTCGGAAGGCTGTTTGGGTGTATCAAGGGCACTGTCAGAGGCCACCCAGCTGGGCTCCTTGGACGGGGTTTCGTTTGTCATTGTAAGAATCTCTCCAGACTGTTAGCCTCCGTAGCTATGCTCTCTTGTGGTTCTGATGGATATATTAAGGCGATTCCACAACCTTTCAGTAAGGCAGGTGTGGCATGAAAGGTCACCTTGACGCAAGCTGGAGGGCTAATGTGCTCTCTTAGAAACTACAGAGTATGGGCTTTTTACGTCTGACAGATTTACAGATAGATAGGGCTAACTCGGACTATTCAGGGTCTCCAAAGCCCGAGAGAATGTAGGAATTAGAGATCCAAGACCCTACCCTACATCTCCCATAGGAAAAAAAGGCAAGGGCAGACAATGTGCCTAAACAGCGCACTGGTAGCCCAAAACCCGTAAAAACCGCAAAAGCCGAAAAAAAAAAATAAAAAAAAAAAATAAAAAAGCAGGCCAAAATGGTAACGTGAATACAGGAAGGACACTCTATTGTTTGTCGCCCGCCCCACGCAGTGCGTTTTCATGCCAGCGAGACAGAAAAGACTAAAACCTGCTCTCATTCAGTGATCTACAGTCGAGACGTCCAATTGAAGAAAGGACAAGGAAATCAAGTATCTTCCTGTCGAGTGAGCGGGGTTTTTGTTACATAAGGTGCATGACATCCTGCTAGAAATAAGCGATGCATGCTAAGCCTCATAGTGCACAAGGTACTAAATTAATTACGAGGACTAGCCCTGGTGGGTCAATCCTTCGGGTGTAAAATGACGGGAGCTTCGTTCTAGGTACGTCGTCCTCGCACACGTCGTGCCAGGTACAGAGCATGTACATCTGATGTTGTACTGTTGTAGTCAATTCTCTATGAGATCTTGCGGCAAAATGGGAGTACAAAAGGGTGAGAAAATCACCATGCTTTTTGGTTTTCAGCAGTTATCACCTTCCTAAAACATTCATCATATCTTACGCATTGCTGTCCATTGCATCAAAATGTCTATTCCCGAGGAAACTAGCGTCTTGGTTGTCGGTGGTGGGCCCGCAGGCTCATACACTGCTGCCGTTCTAGCACGTGAGGGCATCAGCACAGTTCTGTTGGAGGCAGATGTGTTCCCCAGGTATGCAGATCGTGTGGTAATTTTAATTGGAACTAGCTAAGCTAACGAGTTGGCAGATACCACATCGGCGAGAGTATGCTTCCGTCGATGCGCCACTTCCTTCGTTTTATAGACCTCGATTCAACCTTTGACAGCTATGGATTCGTCCAGAAGGTTGGATCCACCTATCCTTCCCAAATTATTCTTGAAAAGTGTCACTGACGCCAATAATACAGAGAGGTGCTGCTTTCAGATTGAATCAGTTTCCCGAAGCTTGTAAGCATCTGTATCCTTTGTCGTTACTTAGATCTTAGTTCTAACATGTCGGACCAGACACGGACTTTGTGGCTGCTGGTGGCCCCGACGCCTATGCCTGGAACGTTGTTCGCTCTGAAGCCGATGATCTGATGTTCAAGCATGCCGGCAAGAGCGGTGCCAAGGTTTTTGATGGTGTCAAGGTCAACTCGATTGAGTTTGTGCCTTTGGATGAGAAAGATGCCCCGGCCGATCCTGAGCTTCCCAACCCTGGGCGCCCAGTCTCTGCTACCTGGTCCCGTAAAGACGGTAGCTCTGGTACTATCAAGTTTGAATATCTTGTCGATGCCAGTGGTCGTGCCGGCTTGGTCAGCACGAAATACTTCAAGAATCGTAAATACAACCAGGGATTGAAGAACATCGCTAGCTGGGGCTACTGGGACAACGCCAAGGTCCATGCACCAGGTACCCAGAGGGAGGGTCAGCCCTTCTTCGAAGCTTTGCAAGGTAGGAATTATCTTTTCGTTATTCAGTTGGGGTGCCTTCTTTTATCAGTTGCTAACACCATCATTCCGTCTCTTCAGACGCCAGCGGTTGGGTTTGGACAATTCCTCTGCATAACAACAAGACCTCCGTCGGTGTTGTAATGAACCAGGCCGCCGCCACTGAAAAGAAGAAGACCATGGCCGACCCATCTACAAAGGGCTTCTACCTAGATACTCTCAAGTCCACCCCCGAGACCTGGGAACTTCTTGAAAGTGCTGAGCTCACCTCCGACATCAAGTCGGCATCCGACTGGTCCTACAGCGCCTCCACATATGCCACTCCATATGTCCGTATTGCAGGTGACGCAGGATGCTTCATTGATCCTTATTTCTCCTCCGGAGTCCACTTAGCGCTGGCTGCTGGCCTCTCAGCCGCCACGACCATTTGTGCCGCTAAGAAGGGCCATATCAAGGAGACTGCCGCAGCCGGGTGGCATTCCAGCAAGGTCGGAACAGGATACACCCGCTTCCTGCTTGTCGTCATGAGTGCTTTGAAGCAGATTACAGTACCAGATGAGCCTGTTATCGGTGACTGGGACGAGAAGAGCTTTGATCGGGCCTTCTCCCTTTTCAGACCCAGTATGTATTCTTTTCCCCCTCCCTGCACTATGCAACTAACCACTACGATTCTAGTCATCCAAGGAACAGCGGATGTGAACAATAAACTCACCCCCTCCGAGATCTCGCAAACTATCGATTTCTGCATGAAGGCATTCCACCCCGCGCCTAAGGAGCAGCGGGAAGTTCTCCACGCCAAGTTGGCCGGCGAGGGTAGTGGTAGCAGCACTGAAAAGCAGAACACCGCCCTGCTCGAACAAACCCTTTCCCCTGAGGAACAGCGCATTTTGACTACCATGAGGGCAAGAAACGCGATTCGTACGGAGGACTTGATCCACATCGACAACTTCAGTGTTGATGTCATCGATGGAATGGTGCCACACTTGAAGCGGGGGGAGCTGGGTCTTGTTGATGCCGCGGCTGCTAAGGTCAAGATTCCTGATGCCGATACCAAGCAGTCGGTTTCGATTTTCTCTTATTAGAGACATTGCTGATGAAAACTATGGGAAATGTTGTTTATAGTGTGACCTAGTCGGTGTTTGGTAGCATGTTGTTTTCAGTGTTTTTGTTATTTTCTGTACGGGTATATAACTTCTAGCTATTTGAATGACAAAAGAGTGTCTATTCCAGTGCTTTGACCTTTTTTGTCAAGGTTGTAGAAACTTTGGGGTACCTATCCGACTGTCTATCCCTTGCGTGGCAATACACAATTGAGTGTAGATGCTTCATCAATGCTATTCTTGCGTATTCCGTCTACTACTTTGGCTACTTCTAATATTAGCGATGTTAAATAACCGTTAAGGTTTCCCGTTCAGTTATATTTTAATCAGGTGGAACGCGTCCAGCCCGTCTCCTTCGCGGAGTTTTTGAATAGATGCTACATTGGAAAGTTGTGCAAGATCCTCGCGTCGACTGAGTACGCCAATGTCCTCGACTGGGCCAAGGTTTAGCACCGTCGCCACTAGACCATGCTGACGGCAGTATCGAGCAAATGCAGACAGGAACGTATTGGAAGCGCTATAGTTGGCTTGTTCTATGGTGGTGGCAGTTCCCGCTAGTTAACGTAACCGGTAAGCGACCCGCACCTGTAAGCAACCCGCACCCCAACCGCCACATAAAAAATTAAAATGATCAAAACACCATGAATTTAGACTTCTATATAAAAATAAATATTTCTATCGATTCGGGCAGTAAGTGATTTTATGACCCTGTATACCACAGCCAGAACATTTAAATAGGGCGCGCCTAGGAGCTGATTCAGTAGACAGAACTCTATCTGCCTACATGGCTTTATCTGCCTGATGTTACGATAACATCATATATAGGTGGTGGTTAGGCATATCGAACAAGAGGTTCGATATTTTGGTCTTTTTAGCTTAGTGGTTCAGCCTAACCCCGCTATGTCTATAACACAGACCTCTATATATACCTTATCTTTGAAAATAATACAGGGGATAGAACCTATCTACTAGAATATATATATTCTATAGCAGTAACCATTCCTGGTTCCCTGACTGTAATAAAAATAGTTTGCCTGGTATATCAGATCTAGTAATAACTTTGGCTGCAGCTATTAAGCCTATTGTAAATCCTGTTTTATTAAAATTATAGATATCGCTTGAATCTATGCTGTACTTCTGAATAGCCTTATTTACCTGCTTAAATCAAGTATCTAGGACCTTAGGATTCTCTACTTTAGCACACTGATAGTTATAGCAACGTGCAAAGCAGGTTTTAAGCTCAGGTATATAACTGGTAAAGTTATATACCCATTTCTTGTCTACAGTAGTAGGGGGAGAAGTAGTATCACACTT
The DNA here is from genome assembly GCF_009176365.1 of Aspergillus alliaceus. Classification (NCBI taxonomy): domain Eukaryota; kingdom Fungi; phylum Ascomycota; class Eurotiomycetes; order Eurotiales; family Aspergillaceae; genus Aspergillus; species Aspergillus alliaceus. The sequence continues at coordinate 114,738 of NW_022474689.1, read as the reverse complement.
TAAAAGCAGGATATTGGCCATTTCTCATATATACATACAGGCCAAGGAGATGCTCCATATTTATCTAGTAATATAATCCATTCTTTAAGCGATTCCTCTTCACTAGAAGTCAATTTATAACTATTAACACAAGTATTACCTTTAAAAAAGACTCCTTTTAGGCAATCACATAGGGTAGAAAAGGTATATTGAATATCTGAGCTGTCTTCTTAATGCCATGAATTTCATCATTTTTTAAAGCCGATATAGCCAGTAGGATCCTGCCTTCCTGCTCAACGCGTGATTTTGAGGATTTAGGCATTTTTGGTGGTATGGCTGATGTTTGAATCACCTAAGAAATTGAGGCGCGTAGAAAACGCCGTTGGGATGCGGGTCGCTTACCGGTTAAGTTAGTTAGTGCTGGTGTAATAACATAATCGGCAAACTCATTACGAAATATTGAAATTTCAACTTTTTTTCCCGTTACAATTACATTTCAAGGGTTCAACTTTGCTTAGTCATTTAGGCGGTGGGGTAGAATTGGCCAATCAGGTACTCTGTATTTTGATTCTGCCACTATTCTTCTCTTTAGTGAATGTAATGCTGTAACGCCTGGCAATAATCTATGAATATATATATTGACATTGTTGACTACTTCAGTTTAAGTCTAAATCACCACCAAAGTGGGCACAAAATACTATTTAAAAAGTCTGCTATCCAGAGATCGAGCTTTAGAGATGCTTTGAGATAATCCAGGGTAATAGAAAGGTAATATTTCTATACTAAATCATGTCTTAATCATTCCTCTTAATCACGCGGGTAGGTTCCCCAAGCTAAGTGCCTTGGACGCTTCAAACCCGAGCCAAAACACCACATGTCAAAGTGAGCAAGTCAATAAATGCACGAGAGCTCAGACCCTTATGGAACAAGATCAGGAATCAGGAGAAAAAAGACAGAAACTGCTAAGTTTTCCTAATTCTAAACTAACTAGAACCCAGTAAGTTAGTTGCTCAGGTTTGCTTCAATAGAGCGAGGTCTCTTAATCCCTTGGAGCAACAGGAGATGCGAGACCTTATCCATGCACCTAATCCTTCCCATCAACTCCCTGATCGGCATTGAATTGCCTATAGTCTTCTAGATAAGGCATATACTGAGGTGTGGGAGGAGGTGCTTCCTGAATATCTCGGTGGATAAGACTACAAATATTCAATCTCAACGGGTAGTTGTACAAGGGCGAGTAAAACTAGTTTCACCACCTAGCATACTCTTGGTCTTTCTGAAGGCTACTGCCAAGACACCAGCCACGCAAGTAGGTGCACACAAAATGACTGTTGTATATATGGTACGATACTTACAGTGACTACCTAGCCGTGCTGGACGCACTTACACCGCTTTGCGGCTTCAAGCTGGGAGGCGGCAAGCCACGGTGCTACTGTGAGCTGTAGGTAAAACTGCAGTCAACGAACAAGGTAAGTAGGCATAGGGTGGGGTTGGTCTTGCTGCAAATCGCGGTCTAACATTCGGGGAGCAAGGACTGGTCCCCTGATGTGTGTTGTCTTGGTAGCCTCCTGAGAGCTCCTCAAAATGCTAGGGCAAAACACTACTTACTGTGCGCAGTGTTTTGTGGATATCAAGTGACCTTATTACTCATACATTAGAATGATTGGTTACTACATTTTCTAACAGTAGAGCGAGATGATTGGCGCTTTAAACACCAATAAGAATGAGGTGCCTCGTCTTGCTCAGCCTTGCTTCGAGCGTCTGCCCCTCTTTCCTATCCGCCTAATCTGTGAAATCACTCCATTTCAACCCCCAAAGAATCTTCCGCGTGCCTTGCCCGTCAATTAGCAAAACCGGTCCGAATCTTCTCACTCCTAAATATGGAACCGCTTTCTGGTGCAGCAAGCGTTATTGCAGTCATCCAGCTAACAGGTACCATTATTCAAATATGTAGTACTTACATCGGCAAAGTGAAGGATGCAAAGGAAGACATCATCCGTCTGCAGCAGAGTATTAAGGCCCTCGCAGTCGTACTGGAAGCTCTTAATAAGCTTCTTCATGAATTAAAGGGCTCAGAACTGAGCACTTCACGAAAATTACTTAGCGACGTCGCGTACTGCTCTTCCACCCTCACAAAACTGAGGGAGCGCATTGACCCAGACTCAACGCAAAAGTCAAGGAGAAGATGGACATTTCATGCCTTGAAATGGCCCTTGAAACGCACAGAGGTCGACAAGGCTGTCAATGACATCATGGAGTACAAGACACTATTCAGTTTAGCTTTGGAGATTGACCAGACGTGAGACGTATGTACCTCAATTAGCTCCGTAAAGCTTACTTTATTCAGGATAACAACAGATCTACTTAGTCAGAAAGTTGATCTGAGCCGACTACAAGTTGCGAAAGGGTCGGCATTTAATGACTACGAAAACCAACACACAGAATGCCTTCCAGGGACCCGCGTCGAATTACTGCGTGACATTGACAACTGGACCAAGGATCCTAACGGAAAATGTATATTTTGGCTAAATGGCATGGCTGGGACTGGAAAGTCAACAATTTCTCGGACCGTTGCAGGCCATCTTAAAAGGCAAAATCTTCTTGGGGCGAGCTTCTTCTTTAAAAGGGGTGAACAGGATCGAGGGGATGCCAAAAGGCTCTTTTCAACGCTAGCCAAACACTTAGGGAACACTATGCCTCAACTGATCCCTAGTATCCGAAGAGCAATTGAGGATGACCCGGACATTTCAGAAAGGGTGCTTAGGGAGCAATTTGAGAAACTCATCTTGCATCCAGTCCTTGAAATTGACCAGGGCCCAAATAAACTTATGGTGATTGTGATCGATGCACTGGATGAATGCGACCAGGAAGATGATATTCAGGTTATCCTTCGGCTCTTACCACAAGTCCAGAAGTCAAATTCAGTACAGCTACGATTTCTGCTTACCAGCAGACCTGAGCTGCCAATCAGGCTTGGTTTCCAGATTGTTGCAGATGATTACCAGGACCTCATTCTTCACAGGATCCCCACGCCAGTGATTGAGCGCGATATAAAACTATATTTTGAGGATGGATTCTCAAAATTAAAGAGCAAGCGCTTACTTCCACCGGATTGGCCTGGAGATATGACTATAAAGACACTAGTTGAGAGAGCGCTGCCATTATTCATTTCTGCAACCACACTGTATCGCTTTATCAGTGATGAGCGCTGGTGTCCCGAAGAGCGCCTTAGGGCAATCCTTACTGACCAGACCAGCTATGTGACGAAGATGGATAGTACATATATGCCTGTATTAAATCAGCTTCTCAAGGGTCAGGACGCACAGGAGTCACGGCAGTTAATACAAGAATTCAAGGATATAGTCGGCGTCATTATCATTCTTGTTACTCCCTTGTCGGTAAATACTCTCGCCCGACTTGTGAACATGGAAGCCAATAAGATCCAAGTTCGCTTGAATCTGCTCCACTCGGTTCTCGATGTCCCTACTGAACTGGATCAACCAGTTAGGATTCTACATCTTTCTTTTCGGGACTTCCTTCTCGATAATGTTAAAAAGGAGAATCCATTCTGGATTAGCGAGAAAGAGGTGCACCAGAAGCTCACTACTCAATGTCTAAAAGTTATGCAATGTGAACATTATGGTTTAAGGAAGAATATCTGCAACATACATCATGATACCACACTTCGGAGTGAGATAAACAAATATATTATTGGTTCCCATCTACCTCCGGAACTGCAATACGCCTGCCGGTATTGGGTGCATCACTTGATACAGAGCTATGACCCAGTCAATGAGTTAATTCAAGCTTTCTCATTTCTTAAGGTACATTTCCTTCACTGGATGGAAGCAATGAGTCTTTTGGGTATAATATCTGAAGCTGTCAGAATTATCAGGGTATTACAGTCAGTCATAGAAGTAAGTGTCAGCAGATTTACTATACTTACAAATACTGAAAAACATAGAACAATAAAGATCCTGAAATCCTCAAATTCCTTTACGATGCTTGGCGGTTCGCTCTTAAGAATCAACAGATAGCTAATACTGCATCCCTTCAGCTTTACTCTTCAGGACTTATGTTTACTCCAAAGACCTCCGCAATTAGGAAATCATTTGAGAGCGAATTTCTAACCTGGAGGCAACTACCTAAAGTTGAGAAGACTTGGAGTGGGGAATTGCAGACCCTGGAGGGCCATTCCGGATTAGTTCGGTCAGTCGCCTTCTCACCAAATGGTCAACTGCTGGCATCCGGCTCTTATGACGATACCATCAAGCTCTGGGATCCCAGCACAGGCGACCTGCACCAGACCATCGAGGGCCATTCCCATTGGGTTCAGTCGGTCACCTTCTCATCAGACAGTCAACTGCTAGCATCCAGTTCCTGGGACAATACTATTAAGCTCTGGGATCCCAGCACGGGCGAGCTGCACCTGACCCTTGAGGGTCATTCCGGTGAGGTTAACATGGTTGCCTTCTCACCAGATAGTCAACTACTAGCATCCAGCTCTCAGGATAAGACCATCAAGCTCTGGGATCCCAGCACGGGCAAGCTATGCCAGACCCT